>NC_051154.1:58283576-58435425 GCF_013339745.2 Dermacentor silvarum | reverse complement strand
GCTGAGTTCTCCAATAAAATTACATTGCTTGTGAAAACCGGTTTACCCGAGCGGTTTTAACAGCGGAGTTTCCCGCGTAGCGTTCGCAAAAACTCGCCTAACGATGACGTCACTGCGCACCGCTGCGCCTCGCTTTACCTTGCGATAGCCAATCGATAGCCAATCAATAGCTAATCAATAATCGATCAATAATTAATAAATTCCGGAAAAGGCTGAGGATGACTTGGTAGTGCTTAGCCTAACCCAAATACGCGGCCGAACCTGCCGCGGTGGCTCAGTTAGCTAAGGCGTTGCGCTGCTGAGCACGAGGTCGCAGGATCGAATCCCGGCCGCGACGGCGCATTTCGATGGAGGCGAAATGCAAAAACGCCCGTGTGCTTGCGTTGTAGTGCACGTTAAAGAACCTCAGGTGGTCAAAATTAATCCGGAGCTCTCCACTACGGCGTGCCTCAAAATCAGAACTGGTTTTGGCACGTAAAACACCAGGAAGAAGAATACGTGGCCAATACCTTGCGATAGCCAATCGATAACCAATCAATAGCTAATCGATAATCAATCAATAATCAATAAATTCCGGGAAAATGCTGTGGATGACTTGGTAGTGCTTAGCCTAGCGCAATTAAGCGGCCAATACCTTGCGATAGCAAATCAATCGCTAATCGATAATTGATCAACAATCAACAAATTTAGGAAAGAATGATGGGGATGAATTGGTAGTGCTTAGCCTAGCCCAAATACGTGGCCAATACCTTGCGATAGCCAATCGATAGCCAATCAATAGGTAATCAATAATCAATTACTAATCAATTAATTCCGGAAAAGCATAACTCGTAAGGCTAGGACCAGCTAGGTGCCGATCAGCTCCGCTGTTTCTTTAGCCTTGCGCCACTAGTGCAAGCTACGCAATTTTTTTTTTTCGGAAACAGTGGGCAGGCGTGGATTAGCGGGACCGGGTTAAATCCTCAGTTAATGGAGTGTGGCTCATCCAGAAAAAGAGAGGGAAAGAGAGAAGCTTTAACACAGCATGCGAGATCAGCGGAAGTAGTGGCCAGGGGGTTGTGTTATAACTTATGAGCTACACACTTCCTGCCGCTTTTATCGCGATATATAGACCCTCCAGGCGAATTTTCGCCGTCGGCATGAGGTCCCGTATAAAGTTCAAGTGCGATAAGATCCTATCGTACCCCGCATGCCCTATGCTGTGGGTGCGAGGGAAATCATGCGAGGGTGAGCCGAGGAGTATAGGATGGCTTGATGTGCGCCCAATGTAGGAGGTCTCGTGACGAAGCGCGCGCTAGGGAGGCGGTGGGCAGGTGAGCGCGTGTCTGCTGTGCATGGCTGTCTGCGCGGCTGAGCGCGTTCACTGCCCGCGCCCTAACTTGGACCTTCAAGATAGGGCGCTGGTGGCGGGTGCCAAGACTGGGCAAGCTGAGTTATCTGGTGGCTGCATGTGCGCTGTCTTTTCGCGCGCCTGCTGCTGGATGTCGCGTAATCTCAAGTTTTGGAGACGCGTTGATCGAGAGACCGCAGAAGTGCTGGCTCCCCTCTGCTTGCGCTCTCATGACGCCAGCATTGCGACCGTGAGTGTTCACGCTCATCGAGTGAGATCAGTTCATGTTCGGCGGTGTGCACGTTACAGCATGCTTGTTCATTAAGTAAGCCACTGTTTACTGCAATTTATGCGGCCGATAAAACTAGGGACCTTACTTCGTGTAGTTGTCTAATATTTTGCTATCGCTTCAATGCTTGGCCTTTCAGGTGATGCTGCGACTTTTTGACGCATGCAGCTAGTGTCAGATTAAAGAGTGCCTGCTTTTCATGCTATAGGCAACTGCAGATTGCTGCTTTTCATGTATTCCTTCTGAAGTGATATAGGGCACCTAATCCTACCCAACGCTTCACGCAAACAGCTGTGGAAAAACTTTGACATCACAACTCGACCTCACCGAACGTTCGACCTCACCGAACGTTCGACCTCACCGAACGTTCGACCTCACCGAAAGTTCAACCTCACTCAACCTTGAATTCACTCACGAGGTTGAAGTCAGAATCGCTGCCCTCAGTCGTTGAACTTCTATCAGTAGTCCCCCTCAACTAAACCTCAAATCCCTTTGTAAGGTCGTAGTCTAATTTAGATTGAGGTTGGAAACTCACGCATGCATGTTGTCCCTCTTTGGTTGCGCCTGGAGCTCGATAGCAAGTGGTTTGTGCGTGTCGATTGTACAATTCAATAACCAAGCCAAGCCGTACATTGCTCGTTTGTGGACTTTGGTCAATCGTAACTATAGAGTACACTCCTAGGCTTAGTACACAGTGCAACCGAACATGATAAAGTAAAAACAACATTCAAGTCGTAATTACGTACATCACCGTAGCATTACTGTAACCATGCACCGTGACTACGGTGATGTTTCTACTATGTATATTACTCATTCTCAAAACAAACTATCTCCTTCTCATTCTCCTTACAGCCCTCGGCTATGCAATCGTCATCGCTCACATCAATGGTCACTCAGGTCTTTTCGCTTCTCGTTAGGCCACTGGAGGCTCAGGTGGACGATCACCTGGAAACACAGAAGTGCTCGGGCTCCTCTTTGCCGTGGAATAGTTTAGATATCCGCGCTGAGTGAGACAGTTGCGGTGTTCGCTGCAGAATATTTCGTGGACAACTTTCCCCTCCAGTCTCCTTCACAGCAACATTCATAAGGGCAAGTGGAACACCTCTTTTATGCGAGCCTCGTGTGAACGTTGCATCGGCACTGACAGGAACATTTCTCGAAGAAGGCTCGCACTTGGACTCACGGTAAGTTCAATCGGTCGCTTTTGGAGGAGCTATCTGAATCATCGAGTGAGAGCTCGCACAACACTCGTATTTCGGAAGCATTCCAGAATCCAAATCTTCCAGAGGAAAACGAAATACCCCAGTCTGAATCATAGCCGAAGTTGTCACGAGAAAGGGATCTGTCGCGGAGTTTGAAGAAGAAGAAAAAGAAAGAAAGAAAGAAAGAAAGAAAGAAAAAAAAACTGTGCACCAAATTTATCGGTGCACGGCGTTCATCGTTAGTGTGCGTAAAGGGGGCGGCTGGCAGTACATTGGATCGTAAGCAAACCTGGCCAAACATGCAAACCTGGCAAACATGGCCTTCAACGTAGCCGAAGAATGAAGCGCGTGTCTCCACATTAGAAGACCCCAACGACTTCCGTTTGTGTATAACGTATGTCGAGGCACTATTCTTGCTTTATAAGGCTTACACTTCGTCGTACAATCAAACGCCCCTACAACGACCTGGACTCTATGTCGCGCGAAGACCTGCAAGTTCTGCAGCTGTCGATGTCATCAGCCCACGTCTTGAAACTGACGGTGGTGTCTGTCGCTGGGAAAGCGACGGCTCTGGTTGAACCCAGGAGAGTGGTCGAACCATCAGTATACCTGTGTATGTGGTCGGTGTACATCTTATGCTAAAGAAGCAGATACAGTTGTTTAAGAGCCGGAGGCGACAGCTCAGATTAACTTCTGATTTTTGGTATACTGGGAGGTGCGCTCCGGGTCGAATCAGACACCAATGAGGAATGAATGGTTTAGTTGGAGGAGTGAAACCTGATGGAGGTTAGGTTGGCTCAACAATGATAGATCGTAGCCTAATATGATGTAGGCACCTTTCTGAAGGTATTGAGGCAAAATATGGGGGGAATGAGCTCGGACAAGGTGCTGAATGCGCACTCTCAACACTTTCACGGCAATGCGTGCTTGTTATGGATTGTCCTGTGCGATTGCTGTAGTTGCCGCTGTTGATGCACATCTTGGTACAACAAGACAAACTCTGAGAACCGAAGCTTGAATAGCTTGTAGTGCACGAATAATTGTTCTGCAAGTGTTCATCAGTACGGACAAGCTGCATCTCAAGAAGCTTAGAAAAAGTGCCTCATACAATTTCAGCATTGCATGTACTGACATCCTTTAAGCTTTTCCTCCCGTAGACTTGAACAGCTGGGCTTTCAAAATAGAAAACATAACTTAGCGGAAAGGCAGAGTGGACATCGATCAATCATGTAATGCAGCACAAGATGCAGGAATAGGGAGCGACCATAAAAACATATATATACACGTGACAAGCTGGGGAAGTCCGCCGCAGTCACATTTTGAAGACGAGCGCAAATGCAACTTACGGAATAACGGACACCCCCACTGAAGCGTTTGGTCTATTGCACGTAACTTGGATGTAAAAGAAAATACTAATAATGCAGATTCAACGAATCGATGTTATGTGAAGAATTTTGCATGTATCCAGCGCTATCCAGCGTCGTTTGATGTTCTTAAAAGCGTTACCAGACAGACCAATATGTTTGTGTAAGGCGAGCAATTGTGTGTCTGACGCAAGTGTGTGTGCGACTGTGAAGTAGCACCGCAACTTTTCCTGCACTTAAAGGGAATGGGTCGGAGGATGGAAATTGAGCCTCTTTTTGAAACAGTGTAGTCGCGTTTGCCACGAAGCTTGTTATTTTAAAGCGATTTTTTTTGCCTACATCCCATGGATGTGGCGTGGGTCGGTTGCTTTGTTTCTCGCCGATATATAACGTTTGCTCATTAGTGCGTCGGGGTTTATGCGTGCCGCTTACGTCAGAACTTGTTTACCTCAAGCTCACTAAAATTGTGCGTCCGATGGTGAGAATAGAACCAGGCTCGCCCAGTGCACGAGCCCTATGCTCTAGCCATTAGGCAACAGATGCAAGAATGACATGAGAAAATAACAACCTTACCATTCCTTTCGTCGTACAAGCTAGCGTTTTAAGACGCTTGGCGCGTGCATAGCCGTCGTATGACAACAATTTAGTTCTATGCGTGAGAGTGCGTCAGTTTCTTCCGCCCTTTCATGTGGCAGCTAGCGCGTTGAGACGATATATGAGAGTGCACCGTCTTCATAATAAGCCCACGTCGGCTGCAGAAAGGATGCGCCCGGCGTTGCGGGTTGCGTAACACACGAGACAAAAGCGAGACACGCGGTTGCGACGCCATTCACGCACAGCCGCGTGTCTCGTTGTCATGCTTGCGCGGAACTGTGAGGTGCAGCCGTGCAACAGCCCCATGAAACGACGACGCTTCATATAGGCAAGAAAAGGACGCAGTACGGCACTACAAAGAGTATAAGCTTCGCTAACTTTGACAATCATCTTCGATGGTATCTGCACTATATACCGGGTATTTATGCGAAGACTGCCAGAAATTCCTAAAAAAAGAGAGGGTTCAAAATAAAAAGGCCATTTTTCAAACCAGATTATCGGGAACGGCGAACACCCGGAAAGAGGTAAAGTGTTCCAATGTTCTGGCTAATTAGTTAAATACGTGTAATACTCTAATCAATTAACGCAGTTGAGCGGCTACTGACAATGTGATATCGAGGTGATATCATCTCAGTTTACAAATCGCGCAAAAAGTCCTTCTCTTATAGGCCCATGCAGCACGGGAAAGTTTCTCACTTTCTTGCTGGAAAACTGAAACTGAGCGCTTGAGAAGCAGCGAATGAAACCACGTGTTCAAGAAACGGCAGCTGTTGACGTCTTCTAACGCCTCCCTGTTTGTGCCACGCGAGACGAACCACCTTTCTTATTTCGACGTACCCCTAAATTGATATATTTCAGCGTTCATTCCCTGTGTTTTGTAAACGTGCAGATAATCATGCTGTATGAATAACTCTCTTTTACGCCCACCTCCTCGTTTGCATCTTCCTTGTTTGTTTCCCTCTCTCTCATTGTTTTGTCTAAAAAAATTGTGCTTTCTGTACATAGTGTCTTGTGTTGATGTCACAGCTGTCCCCGATTCGTCGTCGGCGCGAAGTCGATCGACGGGGTAGACAAGCTGGTTGGTCGTTCCGTACTCAAGCGAACACAGTGAAGAGAGTCAGAGTCGGGAGTAAACAAAAAAACAAGATATTTATCGGCTGATAAATATACACAAATAAATAAAATAATATAATAAAAAAACACAAGGCACACTAACACACCTGAACTTAATATATCACAATGATGAAGACAAATAAATACGAGCAATTAACAGTACATATACATATGAAACAGTGCGAGGATCAAATACACAAGAATACACTTAACAGTATTTCACTAAAGCAAAGTTCAAAAGAATTCAAAGTTCAAAAGAAAACAAATGGTGTCATACGCATGGCCGGGCAGCAGCAGCAAGTCCATAAACCGTGGAAGTCGGTGCACAAAGCTTTCCCGAAGAATGCTGGCGGTCCGATTTTGTCGAGGTGGATGCGAATTGCTGAGCTGGGTTTCCCGGGAGTCTAGATTTGGCGTCTTCTCTCAAGCAGGTTGAGCTAACTTGAGGCGAACTACCGTGAGCTTCGTTGCAGACGCTGGTTTGACGTCTCGTACGTCAACAAGTTCCTCGGAGTTCCGACGTGGCCAGGCGGCCCAGGCGATACTGGACGGCACTAGCCCCCCAATGGCTTCTCAGCAGCGCATAGGTTCAGCTTCTAGACTACTCAGCAGGGCCCAAAACCTGCGCTTAAATAGCCTCTCCTTTCCCTAGTTCCCTATATAGGGAAACTGCCGCTATGTAGAGTTCTCCGAATTCACGGCTCCTAGCTCCCAACAGTCTCAACCGCAGATTCTCCTCTCTCCCAATGTCAAGGGCCAAGGTCGAACCCGGCATACCACGCAGACGTACACGCACACTTCTGGGTCCGTAATCGGCGTGTCTCGTCTCGAATCGAGGTGGCACCCCGAGCGGCCACGACGCTTTTGACGCCCGTAATTCGGCGTGTCGCTAATCAGCGTCAAAACCACTCTAAAAAATATGTCGCTCCGTGGCAGTCGCGAATCGAATTTATACGCCGCATAGTGAGTGCACCACGTTGTTGGCGGCCGTTAATTGGCGTCAATAACCCCTCGAACTCTCGAAAATATGCCGCTCCGTGACAGTTGAGTAAGGTGAAGTAAAAGAAGTCACGGGGCAAAACGCGTCAATTTGAGTTTGCCGCGCAATATCGTAAAGCTGGAAAATGTGAGTCATTTGATATTCTGCTGAAAATGTCGCTACCCATCCACATTGTTTGTTTCGAAAACTTCTTTGATTGGTGAAAGGACGCCGGAGAAAAAAAAAAAAAAAAAAAAGATGCGAACTGAGTGCTGCTTGGGAGTTAACAGCACGCTTTAAAGAGGCGAAAAGCAACTCGGCCGTTTTTTGGAGTGTGCGCACCGCAGTCTTGGTACTCTGAAGCGTCATCGCACGTTTTTTTTTCTTGCCTTTACTAACTAGGCTTAGGCAAAAGATAAGCGCGATGTGTTTAATTTTAACAGTAATAAAATTTTCTGAGTAGTATTCTAAAAAAGAGGCAAAACGCACCAAGAAGAGCCCAAGAGGCCTAAAATAATTTTTATGGAGCTCATTCTAGCTTGCCAGGTCATATACATTTATTATCCTGTTGTTTAGGATGCTTTGCACCTACAAGAGGAAGACATCCATTGCGTCATAGGTGAAGAATGACATGAAAAGAGCGCTCAAAGTCGCTCGAGAGCGGGCCCACTGCATTCGTGCTGCGGCGAAAGCTTTTGGTGTGCCGAGAGAAGCTTTTCGCAGGTTTGCGCGAAGACTTGATGAGTGCAGATTCCAAAAGCTTCATAAGCTAACGCTTGGATCCGAACGACGCGCGCTTGAAGACACATAAGAAAGAGAACTCGTAGACAACATTTTGAGCATGTAAAGGTCCTTACCTAGCCTGATGTACAAGGCAAAGTTGTTTTTGGCAAAGTCTAGCTGATCAGCCCACAAGCCCCAGAGATTCCCCCCCCCCCCTCCCCCAAGAAAAGCAGAAATTGAAGAGGCTCAAGAGAAAGCGAAGGAGAAAGCGTACACTCAGCGCCTCAGCCCGTCAAAAAAAAGTATTTTACCAGGGACGACGCTCGTACCAATGGGTACTGGCGATGCTTAGTTTGCAAGAACTTAAGGAGCAAGACATTATGAGACTCTGTGTGGATTCAGTGCACCACCTGCGGTGAGTGAGCCCATGAATCCTGCATCGGGGTCCACGCAGTTTACTACAAGTGTTTGGCCTCCAAGTAGAGACCTTTGTTATTTTCGCAGAGGTGGGCCCATTTTGCTCCGAGTGTTAGAGCAATACGAGTCATTTTTTTTTACTTTCCAAAAATAATTTTATTTAATACTTCTTCTGAGTGTAGTGCCCTCATTTTTTTTTCTGTTCAAAAAGGCACGGATCCGAAGAAGGTTCTTATTTCATTTTCTCACCGTTTTCAATAAAAGAAAAAATTCAGCACCAACGTGATTTTTTTCTCGAGTTTTACCCCCTCCCCCCTTACCCTATAATACTATTTAAGGCTGCCAGTACGAACGCTTCGTAGCTGTTCCTGAGCACAATAATAAATATTTTATTGATTGGTTTATTGATTAACTGATTATTTAATTGATTGATTGATTGACCAGTGCAAAAATGAATTCTAGCAGCTTGTGCAGTCACGCTACGAGTACGCTTAACATCACTATAATGGTACATTCAAATGATAGCTTCGTTTAGTATATTAAGCATATCAGTTATCACTGGCAAACTTCAAAATTAAATTTAACGATTAAAATAAGAACTGTACACATATGACACGTATTAGAAATTTGTAATATACATGTAGATGCACCTATATAAATTGGCGATAAATTGATGTGCTTTCCTAACATGCCATAAACAGAAGAAAGTAAATTCATGGGTGTAAAACAGGGAAGGAAAATTTATCAAAGTAAAAAATGTTGCGCATTTGAATTATCCTTATTCATGAATTACTTATTCGTAAGTTAGTTTAACTTTACAGGAACGTTTAAGTCAAGGATTGGGTAAAATAATTTGCCCGATGACACTCTAGCATCCATTTTTCTGATCCTCGTATTACACGAGTGCTAGCCTGCTATGAGACCTGATGCATTCTTTAGGGATTGCATGCATGGTTTTTCTGTCTGCGGAATGCAACTGGTATATAGATGACGTTATGTGCAAACTTCTTTGATGCTGAATACCCTATTTACTCACGTAAGACCCTCAATATCCCTGCGGTATTTTACCGGGTCCGGCCCTTACACGAGGCAGGTTTATGGCTACTCACTGAAGCCGCCAACTGCGCTTAGACTGCTATGAAAATAAATGCAACCCCTGGCGAGCGACGATGAACACATTTACAGTCGCCGATCGAATTTTCGGACACGGACTGGTGCCATCTTGTAGCGGCTTGCGGGAATTAATCAGCACACGACTATATGCGTGACACTTAGTGTCTTTTTTTTTTTCTTCAGAATTTTAGCACTGCAAAGTGGGGTTGCGGGCCTCACACAAGAGCGGGCCCTACACAAGGGTGGGCCATACACGAGTAAATACGGTATACCGCTTTCGGGTGCAGCGACGGTTTTGGGGAATGTAAACAATGAACTCAAACTTTTTATCGTACACAACGAATAGCTTTCTTTTCTCGCAGCAGGAGCATGTTAATGTTACCTCTCGTTGTTGTCGCCCATACTAAGGTGCAGTAGCTTATATGTGATCGAAAAATGGAACGATAAAGATGAAATATCGCTCGAGTGTGAAACATATATATGCCGGCATATGCCGGCAGAAAAAAAAAAACGAAAAAAAAACAAAACGAAACGAATAAAAACGCAGCAGACAATCTTTTAACGATAAGGTCTACGTGAAAGTTCTAGATCATGTGCCAAGAGGACATGGCACCTGATATTTAGTGTTCGGGCACTTCACTAAGAGATAGTATCATATATACCGGATGATCATATTTAGCCTTTACAAGAATTTTTAAAAAAATCACCTGTTGCAGATATCATAATTCCATTCCTTGAGCTAATTAACAAACAGGCACTCATTAACTTCTTAATTAATTACTTTATGGCACATATTGCAATTTACCAATTGTAGCTGGTGAGCTTGCAAGGCGTATCCACTTTAAAGGAATTTTCAGGATGACACCAGTTTCGAGATATTAATTGCCCAAAAAGTGTGGGACGAAATACGTGTGTGTTCCTAGTACTTTTGTGCTTCAATGCATGAAGGAGTGTTTTGTTAAAAAAAGTAAGTGGAACAGTGAATTTCTAACGGGGAGTTTGATGGCGCATATATCGAAACCCATGCCATACTCGAAATTTGTTCGTAGTGAATATTCCTTGGAAACTAACCAGCTACAATTACTAAATTGCAATGTGCCTTAAAGTAATTAATTAAGATGTTAATTTGTGACATTTTGTCAATTGGTTGATTATGTGTTTCGAGTTATCGTATTGTCCGCCTCTTTGAGTGTTCCAGCTCAAGCAAGGAATGGAGTTGTGCTATCTGCCACAAGTGATCTTTAAAAATTCTGTAAAATTCTGATCAACCAGTATATTGACTGCGTTAAAACGCTATCCTTATTTGTGCATTTCTCAAGTTTAAGGGATTGCGTGAAATAATTTGTCCGATGATGATTTATCATTCATAGTTCAAAATGGGGAAATGCACGCATGAAATTGGTAGTTTATTTTGCTTTTGGAGCTTTATTTATCTCGCTCGAAGCGTCACCCTTTCTTGGCTGTTTGCTGTCTGCGATGCTGCACTAGATGGACATTCCTTCGAATGCACATATTTCTGGGGGAAGTTCGTTTAGTGAAGCTTCGCCACGACTTATTCGCCTGCATTTGATTTCTGTTGCGTTTCAATCATTATAGTATAGTGGCGTAAACTGAGGTATGTTGACATGCCATGGTTATTTTAAATTAACAAAGCAGAGTTAAAAAAAAAAGAAAAAGAAAAGGCGTGGAAGGCGACATGACAAACGCTGCGTAGGCTTACAACTGCTAGTTTGTTTGAAGAAAACCGCAATCAAATGAAGTTTTCCGCAATGGCGGAAATTAGGACACACTGGGGGAAACGTATATTGCCACTCCATAGTAACGGTTCTTCCTGCGGGCTCTGAGGTACGCCGCCAAGGGACAAACATTTAAGCCATTAAGAAACGCGCTACGGGCCGAGGTGTATGCGTGCCGCTTCTGCAGCGGTATCGAACTTCCAACATTCCTCGTTCTGCATGCACGGTTTTGACTGGAACGCGAGTCACGTAGTAAAAGGCGCTTCTCGGGCCGAGCTTCCTGTGATTCCGCAAGTAATTTACAAGTAACCTAATTTATGAGTATGGGTTACCAAAAAAAAAACAATTAAGTTAGAGCACAAGTTACCGAATGAGAAATGTAGTTGGAAGTTAACTATAGTTATTCACAGGAGTAATTCATTTATAGTTACTTGACTGGAGAATTTATGCGTAAAGGCTTGGTCAGTTGGTAAACTCAGTCTTGGCATTACGGAGACCATCCTGAATGCTGAAAAACTAACCACTTCATCTCATTACCCGCCGTCAGGGGCGTAGCCAGACATTTTTTTTCGGAGGGGGTTCATCGGCCCGACCGGGGGGGGGGGGGGGGGGGGGGCAAGCGTCTGCTTTCCTCTACGTGACGTGATCGATAATAAATATCGGTAGTTTAAGCACCCTCTATGTATGTATATCAAAGACATGGGACCCCCCGTCCCCCCTCGCGTGTGTGTGTGCTAGAGCACTGCACGGGCTCGGGCTTACCCGAAAGCCCGGGCCCGTGGGCCGGGCCGGGCCGGGTAGAACTGTTTTTTCACGGGCTCGGGCTGGGCTCGGGCACGGCGTGTGCTTTTTGACCCGGGCCCGGGCCGGGCTCGGGCTTTCTGGTGGTGTGCATGTAACGTGCAGTGAGTTATTCTCGGGCGACTCAACTCTGAAAAACATTATTTTTCGGTCTCGGGCCGGGTTCGGGCCGGTTTAGAGTCGGGCTCGGGCCGGGCTCGGGCCGGGCTCGGGCCTAAGGTAAAGGGGTGGCGGGCCGGGCCGGGCGGGTAACGTAGATTATTTCCGGGCCCGGGCCGGGCCCGGGGTCTCGCCATAAAAGTTTTGATCGGGCTCGGGCGGGCCACCCAACGTAATAACGGGCCCGGGCCGGGCCCGGGCTGAAAAAATCGGCCCGTGCAGTGCTCTAGTGTGTGCTTGTGAAGAAATTAAGTAAAAAGTAATGTAAGCTCAGTAAAATACAGTAAGTACGACAGGTACAGTGGGCGTTTGGAGCAACCGTCTCTCATCGCGCCACTGAATGGACCAGTCTTCGAAAACGCATCATTGAGACGACCCGCCCGATCGGAGAAGACATCATTAATTGTTAATCTCCGTTAAGCGTAGATGGCGTCGTCCTCGTCGGGGCGAAGTGCGTTTCACAAGTCAAGGACGGCTATACACGTGAAAATGCACGTGTGACCATGCAGGCTATATACCTACTCCCATAGCAATAGCTTGTTCGCTGCGTCTTTGCGCTAGAAAACTGAAACACGCGCAAAAACGAGTAATGCTTTTTTTTTTTTTACGAAGCTTTCGTTGCCTTGCATTTCCTGCGGCAAGTGCATGGGCCGCTGTGTCTTCCGCTGTGTGCGAGCGTGCAGCCGTCATTTGCCTTTACGTCAACAGATTCAGAATTGTACAGAATATTTCACCGCACTGCATAGTTATGGCATGTGTACGCATTTTAAGTAGTGCGTGCGAGTCATTTCTGCTTCACTTAGGCCGGTGCAAACAGGAAGCGGCCTTGTACCTCACAGAATCTCGACTGATTGGTGTACTAGTGATGCAGGAATGAACTCCGGTCTTGTTCAGTGCATAGTGCACATAATCAATTTCTCAGGACGCGTGAACTCCGACGAGAACTGTCAGCGCCTGCAACAAGAGTTTACTTACGCTGTACTGCGCACATGTAATCCATGCTTGTCGGCTGTCTGTTTCGTGCATTCTGTTGCGAGTCGGTGGAATTTCACTGCTGGCATCAACCCTTTGGTGTGTACATTGCTGGTTTGGGATTCCACAACACAACAGCAACTACCAGCCTTTCGTAATTGCTGGTTTGAGATTCAGCAACACAACAGTAACTACCAGCCTTCCGTAGGGGCGCAATCGCAAACGAGAGACGTTTTGCGCTGCAGACTATGGCTACGTTCACACTTGGGAAGCGGCAAGCGCGCGGGTGGAGAGGCCAAAGCGGCCGGAAAGGCCAAAGCGGCCGGAAAATCTTTTCCGCGCATGTCCAAGTTCACATTTGTTTTGCTACCACCGCGGCCGCCGCTTTCGTCCACATCCATCTAGTCTGCGTACGTTTGTCGGCGTGGTGGCGCTCATTATCGCATTATTTGGAGCGGTATGTTCATTCACTGACCCACCCGTCATCAAAAGTGATCATCTTGCGCAATTTCGCGTGTCATCTGCGACCTTCGGTAAATTCCTCGTTGGCGCTCTGTAATTCTCCTCACACGGGCGCGGTAGCGCTGTGTCACAGGTTGCTGCCTAGGCGTGATTATATTTCTTTAATAGCTTTTATTTACAAGTTGTAATAACATTTCATCATTTCGTATTATTTTCGGCGCCTCCAGGACACGAAAGTGGCAACGGGAACATCAAAGCTAAAACCCGGGCTGGCCCTTTGTGTTGAGGCTCGCCGAAGCCTGCGCGTCCTACGTGAGACCTACGCTCCCAATCTATCGTCGCGACGAGAAAAGCACCCCGCGACTTCTGCAACATACCGTGCACGTGCGAGGAGAATTATGGAGCGCCAACGAGGAATCTGCCTAACTATTGTCTGTCATGGAAGTGGAAGAAGAAATGGCTTTTATACTTCTACCTACTTGTCTTCTAGAAATGGACAATGAATAAACGGAAGACAAGAAAACCTCGGAAACGGCGGTGGTGGGTTCGCCTGGCTTTGCAAAAGCGCGAGAAGTTGGGTCACGCGACTCCGTTGGCTTCGTTGCCGCGCCTCCGGTCGCGCGAAGTTGAATACTATCGCGAGTATTGCTGACAGTACGTTTTAGTACTTCTCTTGTCGTAGAGCAAGGGGTGGTTCTTGATCGCGTCGATCAGCATTGCAGCCTACACTTTTGGTGCCATGTTCAATGTTACGACCGGAAGTTTACATGCTAGTGTAGCTTCCGGTCGAGCAGAACGACTTTCCGCCACGTTTCCGCTTCGCCATGGCGAAAAAATCGGTCCGAGACCAATTTGGCTCGCCGCCTGTTTTTCTGCCTGTTTTGCCGCCTAGGCGGGCGGATTTTTGCAAGATTTTGCCGCTTCCGCCAGCTTCGAGACCAAGTTCCTACGCGAACGCGGCCTAACCGGCACCTGAAGGGAAGCGGCGGAAATGTATACCGAAAATTTCGACCACCTGGGGACTTTAACGTGCACCTAAATCTAAGTAAACGGGCCTCGAGCATTTTCGCCTTCATCTAAAATGCGGCTGCCGCATTTGTTGCTTCATTTGTTGCGCATTTGTTGTTTCAGAATGCGGCCGCCACATTCGCGCCCAAAACCTCACAGAGTGTCAAGGCCTTGACAAACACCGTGACAGTTTTTTTTCCATATGCAGACATGATTCGCTGTAAATTACCAACCCAAACGGAAGCGCCCAGGAATGAAAATGTGAAAGTAGCACCGGTTTCTTGAAATATGTCAGCGCGAAGCGACGAGAGCAAAGGGTGGGTTAGGGGGGGGGGGGGGGCAAAAAATTTCGGGGGGAGGGTTGAACCCCCCCACCCCCCCCCCTTGGCTACGCCACTGCCCGCCGTGGTTGCTCAGTGGCTATGGTGTTGGGCTGCTGAGCACGAGGTCGCGGGATCGAATCCCGGCCACGGCGGCCGCATTTCGATGGGGGCGAAATGCGAAAACACCCGTGTACTTAGATTTAGGTGCACGTTAAAGAACCCCAGGTGGTCTAAATTTCCGGAGTCCCCCACTACGGCGTGCCTCATAATCAGAACTGCTTTTGGCACGTAAAACCCCATAATTTAATTTTTCTTTAAACTTCATCTCATTACTAAAACCTGGGATGTCGGCGCTCGGGCTGCCATTGCATCGAATGACTGGGCCGGTATTTTGTAGCGATGCCTTTAAAGTAACAATGACTTTTCGCGCTTATCGCGCTTTGTCAGTGGTCAGAGCGACGGTCCGCTCACGATATCAACGTTGATAACGCGAGCGGACCGTCGCTCTGACCACTGACAAAGCGCGATAAGCGCGAAAAGGCATTATTACTTTAAAGTAATCGCTACAAAATACCGGCCCTGCACTGTCAACTATTGCGGGAAAAGGGATCGAAAAGCTGATCCTCGTGTGTCTCGAACAGTATACCTTGAGCGGTGCAAAGACCCTGCCGATGAAGCACTGCAATCTCTTAATATTAGCAACGTTCTGCAATGTAAGAGGCGCAAAAGTTGACTTCATCTATGAAGCCAATCTTGGTACGTCATAGGCTTACGGAACTAGTGGTCTAATGATTCTCCACATACGGAACTACTTTTCCAGGAGCTCCTCTTTGCATTCAGCAAGGATCGACAAAATGCCGACCAGTATACACACCTGACATGACCTCCCTCAGGGCTGTGTACGGGCATTTTTGCTATTATGGGTCTTGCTGAGGCTCTGCCGCACACAGCCAGGCGTCTCGTTTGTACCGAGCCCATTTCCACCTGCGCGTCTGCGTTGATGAGCTCGTCGTCAGTACGAAGCGTGTACCAACCATAGCATGTTCGCGCTGCTGCGCTCAAGGCCTGAGTGTTCCGATTAAGTGCACACTGCAGTGGGGTTTACTCGCAAGCATATGACATGGTCCCATATTTCGATCAACAATCAAGCTGTTATGGGACAGCTAAACACGAACCGTTTCCTGGACGTCGTCTCGACAAAGAACCCTCCTCCACTGTGCTCGCTTTACATTAAAAACAAGATTTTATTGCATACGTGGTAAAGCTTAAGGGCAGAAAAACGTGAGGTGCAGCTGCGAGATCTACACGCTGTAATTACGCAGAACATCCTTCGCGAGTGTTTGCGATACAGCGTGCAAATCCAACGTCCGTGCTCTTCAGAGTAATGCAAGGCCGGGCACTTCGCGCTTGCTAGTGGCATCTCGGTTGGCTTCAGAAGCCACGATGATTACCGCCTCCAAAAAACCACATATTTCTGACAAACATAATCCGGACACTTGTCTTGTTCACCTCCCTGCCTTTTCTCTCCTTGCTATCTCTCTCTCTCTCTCTCTCTCGCTATTTCACTTAATAGCCACTGACACACCTGACATACTCGTAAAGTAGGTGGTGGTGGTGGTAGTGGTGGTGAATTGTAGGAACAGGCGGGTTTAACCTGGCGATCAAGGCCAGCAATTGCTCTGCCTGAGCGTCTCTTACAATATCGCTGAAGGGTTTCACCATATGCCCATCAAGCCAGTCTCTCTTAAGAATTCGATAAGGAGACGTGAAGTTTCTTTGCGGGCTATAACTGATCCCTCGGGAAATGCAAGGTGTTGCAGGCACGCATGCGGAAGGCCCCTTTTTTTTTGCAGATTCTCCACGAGAGATTCCCTTTCATCTTAGAATTTCGCAGATTCGAGGTTCATCTTGAATTCCCGAACGCCATCTCACTTTCCTGCCCGTGGAAAAGCCTCAGGCTACATTTTTTATAACCACCGGATCACCGGTCCTCTTCTGACAGCGAGCTTCGCATCTGCACCGAGAACACCGTACTCATTTGGTGGTTTCAAAATTGTACAGTGTGCTGTGTAGCCCTGCGTGTGGGCGCCCGTCTATTAATCCCCCCCCCCCCCCCCTTTTCATGGTTCTCTCTTTGCTTTCACTTTCCTGTCAAATGTATATGTTTTCAAATCAAATAATAATAATAATAATAATAATAATAATAATAATAATAATAATAATAATAATAATAATAATAATAAATCCCTCTTTTCATTCAGCTGTGTAAGCTAGCAAACAGGACGTGTGTCTGGTTGACCTCCTTGCTTTTGCTTCTCCGTATCTACCTTTCTAGCTGTTGCTGCGCAGTTCCATATATTTCGAAGAAAGCCAGTCTGTATAAATGCGAGCCCCAAAACAGATTACGCTGTTCTTTCTTGCGCGAGGCAAGGGCAAATGAACAAATGAAATCTGCACTTACACAGGTGGTTCAATCTCTTCCACAAGTTTCATTGGCACCATTGTCATGCTGAAGTAAATGGTCACAAACGAATTTTATAAATTGACAAGTCTCGAAATTGACGAAGTAAGAGCTTTCCACTTATGATGCTGCTGTTGAATGTATCGGACAGAGTGTATACCATCCTGGGCAAATGAATACATTGTTATGCGAATATTTAGCAGGGGGGTGTTTCTGTGCACGTGAACAGCATAATGCCATGCGGATCATAAGCGATTAATACGTGACATCTGAGAAATGTATTATCGTGCTTTCGAAAAACTTTTAGCGGCTGCCATGTGATTTTTGCATGGTTGACATAACTTCGCTAACGAAGCAGCTCGATATGCGTCCAGCGCAGTACAATATTGTTAAGGCGAAAGTCTTATATGTCTCATCCTTCAGTCGACCTTCAAAGTCCTTGAGCGAAAACGTGTGTACTACACGAAAGGCGCAAAAAGGAGTCGAACCCTCGACCTTCAATGGGAGTCGAATCCACAATCTTTGGTGTTAAGGTGAAGTTAATTAAGGCACAGTTAATCAATATCGGGTTAATTGAGGCACTAGAGCCTACGACCTTTGGTGTTGATTAGGCCGAAGTTAATTAAGGCCCAGTTAATTAAGATAGCGTCAATTAAGGCACTCGAACCCACGACCTTTGGGGGGAGAAAACAAGTAGTAAGAAGTAACAAAGCAAATGAATGAGATTGTCAAGTATAATTTAATGAATGTCTCGTGAGCGCGCAGGCTTTCGCCTTCATCCTCTTTGGTGTATGCTAAAGTGACTGTAAATTTTTTCTTTGTTTTTCTTCTTTCTGGGGTTTTACGTGCCACAACCAGTTCTGATTATGAGGCACGCCGTAGTGGAGAGCTCCGGTTTCATTTTGACCACCTGGGGGTTCTTTAACGTGCACTACAACGCTGTCAACGCAAGCACACGTGCGTTTTTGCATTTCGCCTCCATCGAAATGCGGCCGCCGCGGCCGGGATTCGATTCCGCGATCTCGTGCCTTAGCTGACTGAGCCCCCGCGGCGGGTAATATTTTTTTTTCTTGGTCAAGGACTAACACTGCGGAGGAATTCCACATGTACTTGCATGAGATATCACACTGACTTGTTGGAAAAATTCACAGTTCCAATCGCCGTTTTCGCGGCCTAGATCCATCATGACTCCAGTTGCCAGTCGGCCTCTCCCAATGCCATCCCACAGGGCGGCGTCGCATGTGGTCGTGAGTAGCCTTTACAGATTTGCACTCATTTATCCTTAGAATGATTTACTCCATCACATGCGGATATAGCCTTTGCGAGGATACGATATTGCCCTTCTCCTGAAATGCCATTGCTGTCGCTTCAATGCCAATCGCTTCGGAATGCATTGAGCCGATCACATAACCGGCTTCTACGGAAACCAATTTCTTGGGGTGTGTACCCCATTCTTCATCAGCCCAGAAAGCTGCATGTGCAAAACTGAAACTCTTGAAGTCAACCAACTGCAGTGTTTCGCCTTTTCCCGTGAGAGTGGTTTTTCCATATTCTTGCTTCTCGCCTGCATTTTTGTTGGACCGATAAGGGAGTCAATATTAGAGGGAATGGTGATAATATATGAAGTTAACGATGGTAATCGATGCTCAGCCCTGGTGGGGAATACTGTACCCGCATCAAAAAATAAAACGAAACGCATGCCAGCGTTATGGCAGTCGCGGTGATTCAAGAGAAGCAAACGATTCGCACCAGGTGGATATGCGTCGGGGCCACGTGCACCTTGCAGACGTGCTTCGACTAGCACGCGGGTGTGTTTTTCAAGAGCCCTTTTCGCCCTTCATTTGCGTTTTAAAATTTTGCTATAGTCGACGCAGGCCACTGAGAAGTTGACAGCGCTTGTAAACGCGACAGTCCGCGCGCGATTTGAATACCGAGTGTGCTGTCGGAAACAGTGAGCAAATAATGGGCACTGAGCGCCCATTTTTGATCCGGATGAAATAAAAAAAGTACGTTTGAGTGAAACAAGGACGTTGGCGACGCTCATAACGAATGAGGCTTAAAAAAGGGGGGCTTTAAAGGAGCGTACGAGGAACAAAAATATGGTAGCATTAAAGAAGATGTAAAGTCAGGTATGATCACGCCGCGCCTTACCATTGTTTCTTGGCACGGCGCCTAGGTATCAAACACGGCGGTGGCCGACGACAGAGCTAAATATATGGCGTCACCTCGTCAGCAGGTAGTCGTGTGGCGCCGTGGAAATGTTGGCAAACGAATGCTGGCAAACGGCGACGAGACAGAAAGAGACAAGAAACTTCAAAGATTTTGGCACGACGCACACCGTCCGCGTGTGTAGAAGTACCGGTCGGCGCCGGCAGACGCACTATATGCGTGCTTCAGGCTGGCTTCTGTCTGGGGCATCAGGATTCCATAAAAAAAAAAAATAAGGAGAAAGTCAGCGATGAGAAACCCATTCTGTGAACATTGGATGTCTCATCGAGCGTCTTTGTCTGTATAAAACAAATAAAAGGGGAAATATGAAAATGATCGGGAAGCAGTCGTTGTGAGGGGACTACGGCAGTTGGATGTAGAGATTACGATGAATAAAACCGATTTTGATTGATTGTGAATGACTTTATTGAGCTCAAATAACAACTGAGATTATTTTAAAAAGCGTCCTATTCTTGGTGCGCCGGTGGTCACACTTTTCGACCGCTCACTGTACGCAGTATAATTTCTACTTTCAAGAGGCATAAAACATTCACTCTTAAATTACTGCATTCGGGCATTCACCCGCCGTGGTGACTCAATGGCTATGGCGTTTTGCTGCTGAGAATGAGGTCGCATGGTTCGATTCCTGGCGGGGGCCGCATTGAGATGGGGAAGAAATGCAAGAACGCACGTGCGCTCAAATTTGGGCGCGTGCTAAGGAACTTCAGATAGTCCAAAATTAACCCGGAGCCCCTTTACTATACAGCGTCCTTCATAACCCACTGCGCCAGTTTCGGGACGCTAAATTTCACGAATTTTTAATTCGGGTATTCGATGACGCGGCGACGTTGCTCCTGCCACTACTATGAATCGAGAATAACGCGACATGATGACACTGACAGCAAGTCTTCCCGCTAACAAAGTTCTTTCGTTACGTCCATTTGCGTCAATTTAGCCAATCACGTTGTTTTTCAGAAGCTTGCACCTTCCGGTATATCTGTGTCATGTGAAAAGGGTATAACTTTAAAGCTTAGCTGGATCTGAGTCACGCGACTGCATTTTGTCGGGGCAGCTTTTCTAGCTAGACTTTCCTGCTCGAGTCATCAGCCGAGTTTTCTGCTTAACGTCACTTGATTTTATTCAAAAGGTCGATTCCCGTTCGAGGCTGCAGCTTGTTTTCTCCAGGAGCTTCCCTGTCAAGGGGTAATGGCTTCCTTTTCTGCTGTTGAGCACGGTACCTCTCATAACCCTAGACGGTAATAAAGACGTTAGGTCTTAGTTTTAAAGGTGAACAAGGACACACACACATACATATTTGTCAACCCCCAATACTTCAGAGGTGCTCGGATTCTGTTAAAATAACTGCTCCACCGTCTTTGCCTTCTACAAGGGCGCCTTTCAGAAGGCTCAGCTGGGTAATCCGTACAGCTGGCTTCTACCATCCCAAAAAGTTCGGCTCTCTTCGCGCTCTAAATTTAAGTTTTTGTAAAGGCTTCTTCGTTCGCCTACTACCGACTTTTCAATATGATGTTTCTGGCGCAATTAGAAAATTTTCATCACCTTCATTCGCTAAGCAACGTTCAGACGAGCCGTCAAGGTTACCTCAGCGGGCAAATTACAAACGGCAGAACAGCATGCAAGGCGCAGAAAAACGAAGGCAGACAAAGCTCATAAGAGGCAGTAGTGGGAGACCCGATTCGGAAGTAGAAACCGTTTGCGTTGTTCATACTAATCTCACCTTCTTTTGGCAGAAGAATGTCATCAAGCAGCACGGCCCTTTATCCTTCGTTCTGGGCGACGGAAAAACTTGGAGTGATTCCAAGTTGTACAATGTTCTGCCACTCCCTCAGGTCATGGCCGTCTCCAACCAGCTACCGCGCGGGTTTTTCACGCACATTAATCCCTTCTCGCGAGTTCATGCAGCATATCCGGAAGAATTAGCGGTGCTTGTGCCAGCCGCGAAGAGTGTCCGACTGAATGCATTGCTCCATTTGAAGGTGCTTTGCCGAACCACCTGCCCTTGTTAGGTAATTGAGTTGCACCGGGATAAAACCCCACCTCTGATGTTTCGTGAAGAGTATTGAAGACACTTGCTGGTTGTCGTATATTGTACATTAACGCTGATGTCTCATGAGTAACACCTTAATGCGTTACTTAATGTGTTAATGTGTTCAGTTGACGACTGTGTGTTCTCGTGTACCTGCAAGACTGCGGTGTCACGATTAAACGAGTCTGTCGTTCGTAGCAGCCTCGTTCGTGCACATAACCTAAATCAATATAGTAAAACATAAGAGTATAGAGAACCGCCTTGGAATAACAAAGTATACATATAAGGCATATTGGTTAGGTGGCTGCTGATGAATTTAACCAACGGCGTCTTTGAGAGCCGCAAGTTCTGATCCCGTTTATCTTGCGTTATAGAAAACCTACATTATGGCCCCCATATACAGCCCCCATATACAGGTGGTGGCGTGGAGTAGATGTAGAACACCCGACTTCAAATCTGAAGGTCGTAAGTTCGAATCCTGCTCGATCCCACCACATTTTCAGGCATGGAGTGGTGCCTGACACCGGCAAAAAAAAAAAATACATATTGCCGAGAGCTAGTGGGGCTATACTAGTGCAGGTACAACCAAACTAGGCAGGCCCACTAAGCTTCATCAAAGCCACTCCCTCACCAGAACAGGAATTGGCCTCCCTGGTGCAGTATTCGGCCACTACCTCCCTAATGACTCCGACAATTAACCCATGGCCCTCAGTTCCCAGTGGCTGCGGAGCACCTGACCAAGGCGGCGGTCAGACCTGCTACGCGGCAGAGGGTGCTAAGAATCTCTGGGTCAAGGACAGGCCGCCAATGGAAACTGAACCTGGCAACGTTCAACACGCGCACCCTCTCGAGTGAGGCTAGCTTAGCAGGACTATTTGAAGAATTATCAGGCATTTCCTGGGATATTATTGGCCTTAGTGAGGTTAGAAGAACTGGTGAGGCTTACACAGTGCTGACTAACGGCCACGTCCTCTGCTACAGAGGTCTTCCAGATAAGAAAGAATCCGGGGTAGGATTTTTAGTGCATAACAACATAGCGGGCAACATTGATGAATTCTACAGCATAAATGAGAGGGTAGCAGTTGTAGTAATAAAGCTGAATAGGAGGTACAAAATGAAGGTAGTACAAGCCTATGCCCCAACCTCTAGTCACGATGATGAAGAAATAGAACAGTTTTATGAAGATGTTGAACTAGCAATGAGAAAGGTGCAAACTCAGTATACTTTAGTCATGGGCGACTTCAATGCAAAAGTGGGGAAAAAGCAGGTTGGTGAGCAAGCAATTGGCAACTACGGCATCGATTCTAGGAATGCAAGAGGAGAGATGTTAGTAGAATTCGCGGAAAGGAATAGGCTCCGAATAATGAATACCTTCTTCAGGAAGCGCAGCAACAGGAAGTGGACCTGGAAAAGCCCTAATGGAGAAACAAGGAATGAAATAGATTTCATACTCTCTGCCGATCCAAGCATAGTGCAGGATGTAGAAGTGTTAGGTAAGGTTAAGTGCAGTGACCATAGGTTAGTGAGGTCTCGGATTTCTCTCAATTTGAAGAGAGAGAGAGTGAAATTAGTCAAGAGGAAACAGGCCAACCTAGAGGCAGTAAGGGTAAAAGCAGACCAATTTAGGCTGGTGCTTGCAAACAAATATGCAGCTTTCGAAAAGGAAGATAAAGACAACATAGAAGTAATGAATGAAACCGTAACTAGGTTGATCTCAGAAGCAGCAATTGAAGTGGGAGGTAGGGCACCAAGGCAACCAGTAGGTAAGCTCTCCCAAGAAACAAAGGACCTAATAAAGAAACGACAGAAGATGAAAATATCCAACTCAAGAGATCAGATAGAATTCGCTGAACTGTCAAAACTAATCAACAAGAAAAAAGTAAGGGATATTCGAAATTATAACGTGGGAAAGATTGAGGAAGCCGTAAAATATGGACGCAGCATTAAATCAGTAAGAAGAAAGCTTGGCATAGGACAAGGCAAGATGTATTCACTGAAAGATAAGCATGGTAATATCATCAGCAATTTCGATGACATAGTAAAAGCAGCGGAAGAATTCTATACTGACCTGTACAGTGCCCAAAACAGCCAAGCTACTTTCATTCAAAATAGTGATGAACCGGATACAGAGGCTCCTTCTATAACTAGCGCTGAAGTTAGAAGGGCCTTGAAAGACATGACCAGGGGAAAAGCTGCTGGAGAAGATGGAATAACAGTAGATTTAATCAAAGATGGAGGAGATATCATGCTTGAAAAGCTTGCAGCCCTTTATACGCAATGCCTCACAACTTCATGTGTACCAGAGAGCTGGAAGAACGCCAACATTATACTAATCGATAAGAAGGGAGACGTTAAAGAACTGAAGAATTATAGACCCATTAGCTTGCTTTCAGTATTGTATAAAATATTCACCAAGATAATTTCCAATAGAATCAGGGCAACACTTGACTTCAGCCAACCAAGAGAACAGGCTGGCTTCAGGAAGGGATATTCTACGATGGATCATATCCATGTCATAAATCAGGTAATCGAGAAATCTGCGGAGTACAATCAACCTCTCTACATGGCTTTCATAGATTATGAAAAGGCATTTGATTCAGTAGAGATACCAGCAGTCATAGAGGCATTGCGTAATCAAGGAGTACAGGAGGCATAGGTGAATATCTTAGCAAACATCTACAAGGATTCCACAGCTACCTTGGTTCTCCACAAGAAAAGTAGAAAGATACCTATCAAGAAAGGGGTCAGGCAAGGAGACACAATCTCTCCAATGCTATTCACTGCATGCTTAGAAGAAGTATTCAAGCTGTTAGACTGGGAAGGCTTAGGAGTGAGGATCAACGGCGAATATCTCAGCAACCTTCGGTTTGCAGATGACATTGTCCTATTCAGCAACAATGGAGACGAATTACAACAAATGATTGAGGACCTTAATCGAGAAAGTGTAAGAATTGGGTTGAAGATGAATATGCAGAAGACAAAGATAATGTTCAATAGCCTGGCAAGAGAAAAAGAATTCAGGATAGCCAGTCAGCCTCTAGAATCTGTAAAGGAGTACGTTTATCTAGGTCAATTACTCACAGGGGACCCTGATCACGAGAAAGAAATTTACAGAAGAATAAAATTGGGTTGGAGTGCATACGGCAGGCATTACCAAATCCTGACTGGGAGCTTACCACTGTCGTTGAAAAGAAAAGTGTACAATCATTGCATTCTACCGGTGCTAACATATGGGGCAGAAACTTGGAGGTTAACAAAGAAGCTCGAGAACAAGTTAAGGACCGCACAAAGAGCGATGGAACGAAAAATCTTAGGACTAACGTTAAGAGACAGGAAGAGAGCGGTGTGGATCAGAGAACAAACGGGATAGCCGATATTCTAGTTGACATTAAGCGGAAGAAATGGAGCTGGGCAGGCCATGTAATGCGTAGGATGGATAACCGGTGGACCATTAGGGTTACAGAATGGATACCAAGAGAAGGGAAGCGCAGTCGAGGTCGGCAGAAAACCAGATGGGATGATGAAGTTAGGAAATTTGCAGGCGCAAGTTGGAATACGCTAGCGCAAGACAGGGGTAATTGGAGATCGCAGGGAGAGGCCTTCGTCCTGCAGTGGACATAAAATATAGGCTGATGATGATGATGGTGATGATGATACAGCTGGTACCTGAAATAAGATAATCTTACCACCACGCTGTTCAAAATAGGCATACAACCAAATTTAGGTGGCTGCCGGGCCGTTGCGGTATCATAGGCAATGAAAGCACCGACGAAGCAGCGCACTATACGCCCGCCAACAAGTCCAGCGTGTGGCTGTGTCATTGTCGAGGCCTGATGCAGCACTGCAACTTCGTCTACTTGCTCGTCGCAATTCATTAGAGCATTGGAATTCAGCAAAATGTGCCAACTCGCGACTGCCACTCCCTTCACCCTTCACTGCGCCTTCGACTACCGCCTGATCTGTCTTGACGCTACGCAACTGAGTCGTTTGTGGCTGGGATTCGCTTTCGCACACGCTTACTGTTTCTGTACTGGACAGTGTCTCGTGAAACTCTTTTTCTTGCCGGCGGCTTTGTCCGTCCCTCCCGCGGCGTCCCACACCCCCACAGCGCATGCGCGTTCCCTCTCCTTTTTCTCTCTTCTCCTACGCACCCCCTTTCTCTCCTCTAGGAATCCTCTACGGAGCGGCGCCCGCGTCCCACACCCCCACAGCGCATGCGCGTTCCCTCTCTCCCTCTCTCTCTCCTCTCCTACGCTCCCCACCCTTTCTCTCCTCTAGGAATCCTCTACGGAGCGGTGCCCGTGTGCCACACCCCACAGCGCATGCGCGTTCCCTCCCCCTCTCTCTCCTCTCCTACGCTCTCCCCTTTCTCTCCTCTAGGAATCCTCTACGAAGCGGCGCCCGCGTTCCACACCCCCACAGCGCATGCGCGGTCCCTCCCCCTCTCTCTGCTCTCCTACGCTCCCCACCCTTTCTCTCCTCTAGGAATCCACTACGGAGCGGTGCCCGCGTGCCACACCCCACAGCGCATGCGCGTCCCCTCCCCCCTCTCTCTCTCTCCTCTCCTGCACTCTCCCCCTTTCTCTCCTCTAGGAATCCGGAGCAGCGCGCACGACAGGTGGTGAGACAGCTGCATACTCCGCTGGGGGCGCCACGGTAGTTCCGCGGTATGAAAATGACGGAGCGCGCGCGCCTCATTCTCTCTCCTGTGCAGCGCCGCGATGAGCGCTCGGGCCGCTGCCGCGAAACCATCTCCCGCTCAAGCTGCATACTCCGCTGGGGGCGCCACGGTAGTTCCGCGGTATGAAAATGACGGAGCGCGCGCGCCTCATTTTCTCTCCTGTGCAGCGCCGCGATGAGCGCTCGGGCCGCTGCCGCGAAACCATCGCCCGCTCAAGCTAACCATCTCCCCGCTGCTAGAGTGTACTCTACCGCTGCTTCGCATCCACACATGGTTCCCTTTAGCGGGAGATAGAGTAATTTTTTAACGTCTTTATTTCTGCATTTAATAGGTGAAACCTTGAGGCAGAAAAGGGGTGCTCTATGGGGGTGGGGGAGGGAGCCCGGTGCTCTCTTCTTCCTCGAGGAGGAGTGGTGCCGAGGTCAGGCCTGCAATGAGGCGGCGAGGCCCTTCCTTTTCCCTGAAAAAGTCTAAAAAAGCACGCCAAAGCTGGAGTGAGTCCTTGGGCACGATGTGGGATGGCGGGTCAAGCCACTCCTGCAGGGTGCCAGGTCGGTTCCCGCCCAGGGAGTGAAGTGTCCTTTCTCGAATCGGGTCAAAGGCAGAGCAGCTCAACAGAAGATGTTCGGCCGTACCTCTAGCCGGGCATGCCGGGCACTTGGAGGTCTGGGCTCGGCGAAGAAGAACCGCCTCTATCCTTCAAAATGTGAAACTTTTGTGATTGTGACGAGACCATAAAACATATACTCATCTACTCTCCTTCTTTTGACGATGAAATACAGACTTTGCGTGTTGCTTTAAGCCGACTGGATGACAGAGCTTTCACAGAGGAAAATATATATGGGACGACGGACTCGACCGTCATCGGCATAGGAAACTGCCGGAGCGCTGCTCCACCTTTTAATGACGACTGGGCTGTGCGGCTGCCTTTAATTGCGCGATGAACGCTGTTGTGTTTTGCTTTGCTTTTTCATTTTCGTACTGCTTCCTAGCTCTTCCCCCAGTGAAGGGTGCAAACCAAGTGCAACCCGATCTTGTTCATGCGCAGTAACTTAATACAAAACCCTAAAACGCTATATTCGTGTATTCCCAAACTACGTTGCGAAGAAATCACTGGCTCTGCAGGCGGAATTTTTATTGACCTTTTTCGCGGAGCAGTTTGTTCTCGAGAAATGAGATGACGCGTTAGGCGGTGCGCCGCACGTTTCCTCAGCGAAATCGCACGAATACGAAACCATTACCGCTTCTGCCCTGTTTCCGTTCGATCAGCTGTCAGTAATGCAACTGGGTTTTTGCTCACGCACTGTGCTCCATTCATGCTGCAAAATGTGGAGCGGTGGACTGAAGACGTGTGCAGTAGATGGCTGCAAAAATAGTGTCTGGCATATTAAGGAATGGAATGAATATGTGTGACCAAGTTCACGGACCGCTGCTACATACGGACAGCCTGTATTGCCGGCCCTTCTCAATGCACGACTTTCCTCGTGAATAAAAAAAAAATTTACTCATTCGCGATAGCTATGTCGCTAACCTCCAAAGAAAAGACTTCAACCCCGGAACGTCGGAAAGAGTGAGTACCGCTTGTTAAACAATGACAAAGGCCGTAACACCGCTTCCTGGCATAGTAAGTTAATAGCACGTTATCTACCCACATTTACCCAACTCGCACGCAAACTTTCGTACACTCTATCGCCAACGTATTAAGAATACGTGAATGGGCGCACACTTGAATCAATGCGCCGAAGCATGGGTGACAGCGACTACACCGACAGCACACGAATGGTCGAAGCTGGATGTTTCGTGACAGTCAACAGGGGTAAGCGACGAGTTACTAGCGATAATACATCTTTGCTACAAGCTATTACAGAGTGCAGAACAGCTATGTGGCAAGCCTTGTGTGCAGCAAGAACAAATCTATTGCGACTGAGCACACCCGCGAGCGATTAAGCAGAAAATAATGAGATGGTGACCGCACCGACGAACTTCACTGAGTCAGAAACGTGACAAGCCGCTGCTTCAAAGCAATTGCCAAGTAAAGAACGAAAAGCAAAGCACACTTAACCATGATTCAATTCATAAGCGGAAAGTTTGGATAGCTTGGAATACATTTTTAGCCTCGATTTTAGATCAAGCATCATATACGCTGCTCGCGCTTTTTGGACAAAGCTTAATGAGCTCCGAAAGCGCTTTTACATGTACTCTGAAGCTGTGGCCAGAGTTTCGTGTCGTCTACCCAGTCAGTGTCTACGATATCCCCCGAAACAGAGGTTTCCTGAGCCCCACCGGGTGTCATGTACATCCATTGTAAACACGGAGGCAACGGAGGCAGCTGAGGCAAGCAATGGACGTGGCAGCACACAACCTGCCTTCTACTTGTGAATTTCGGCTTCACCAAGCAAGTACTTCCAAAGGGGCTTTCCGTAGCCCACCTTTGACCCCCCCCCCCCCCCCCCCCCGCATGACTTTCAGCTAGAAACGTTTGCAATTGATGCTACATCCTCAGAAGAGAGCACTCCGACGCCGACACGTGGCAGCAGCGAAATTCGCAGCATGATCGCCAATGACCTTCCGACTGCGCATACTGACGCCCTAAGACGTATTCTCGAGTCTGATCGAGACATTTTCGACTTCGGTAACGGCCTTTGGGCCAGACGTCCGTTGTCGCGCGTCGGATAGACACAGGCGATGCGAGCCCTGTTCACCGACTCCCCTATCGAGTGTCTGCGTCTGAGCGAAGCGTCATCCAGCAGGAAGCCAACAAGATGCTTGCACAGGCCATTATCGAGCCATCCTGCAGTCCCTGGAAGTCCCCTGTTATTTTAGTGAAAAATAATGATGGATCGTGGCGCTTTTGTGTGGGCTATCGGCACCTCAACAACATTACGGAGAAAGACGCTTACCCGTTACCGCGAATTGATGTTGCCCTTGATTGTCTGTATGGTGCCGCTTACTTCTCTTCTATCGACCTTAGATCTGGATATTGGCAAATTGCTGTGGACCCCATGGGCCGAGAGAAAACGGCTTTTGTAACTCCTGATGGGCTTTACTAGTTCAAGGTCATGCTTTTCGGTCTTTGTAATGCCCCAGCCACATTCGAGCGAATGATGGACTCAAGTGGTACTTGTGGTACTTGTGCTATTTAGACGAGGTAATTGTGTTTTCGCCTACGTTTGGTACACATCTCGAACGCCTCTCAGTGGTTCTTGACGTGTTCCGCCGTGCCGGACTTCAACTGAATTCATCGAAGTGCCGTTTTGGCCGTCGCCACAGTACGATCCTTGGTCATATTGTGGCCGCTACCGGTGTACACAAAGACTTCCCCGTGCCAAAGTCTGCCAAAGATGTTCGCAGCTTTATGGGGCTCTGCTCCTATTTTCGCCGGTTTCTCAATCATATTGCAGTGATTGCGAAACCGCTCACAGATCTCCTTAAACAAGACTCCCCTTTTACCTGAGGTACCCACCGTGGTTGCTTGGTGGCTATGGTGTTAGGCTGCTAAGCACGAGGTCGCGGGATTGAATCCCGGCCACGGCGGCCGCATTTCGATGGGGGCGAAATGCGAAAAACACCCGTGTACTTGTATAGGCGAGTTCCTTCCCCTGCCCATACAAGAGCGAGTGCCTCACTCTTGTATGGGCAATTGCAAAATTTCGCCCTAATCTATTTGGCCGACCGCTCACAGTAGTTTCAGACCACCATGCCTTCTGTTGGTTCGCCTCTTTGAAAGACCCCAGAGGCAGACTTGCTCGATGGGCACTGCGCCTGCAAGAGTACACCTACACGGTCCTGTACGAAGATGCGGATTGTTTGTCCGGCTACCCTGTGGCCGACTGTAACTCTTCGTGCACTGAATCTCTCGACTGCGTCTTTTCCGTGAGCCAGATGCTTAACATCACCAAGGAACAGCGCCGGGATGCTAACTTAAGGGAAATAATTGAGCGCCTGGAATCATTTCCTAGCCACGCCTCTTTTCACAAGTTCACCTAGATGGATGGTACCTTATATTGGCGTAACGTGTGTCCTGACAGTCCTGACCTCCTTCTCGTCATACCATCACACCTGCACTCTACAGTTTTTCGTGAGCTTCACGACACCTCAACCGCTCGCCACCTTGGTGTTACTCACACACATGACCGCGTGCGCCAGTCGCTTCTATTGGCCTGGCCTAGCCCGCTCGGTGCGGCGTTATGCGAGCGCCTGCGAGCTCTGTCAACGCCGAAAGAAACCGTCTACGCTTCCTGCTGGATATCTTCAGTCCATCAACGTCCCACTTGAGCCTTTTTTCCGTGTAGGTTTGGACCTTCTCGGACCCTTTCCTACATCAGCTTCAGGAAACAAATGGGTTGCCGTCGCTACCGATTACGCGACGCGCTATGCAATGACACGAGCGCTGACGAACAGCTGTGCTACAGACGTGGCGAACTTTCTCCTCAGTGACGTAATTTTAGTACACGGTGCCTCACGTCAATTGCTGACTGACCGAGGCCGTACCTGTCGAAAGTCATCGACCGCATCCTGCGCTGCTGCTCCACGCAGCACAAGATCACCACACCATGCCATCCCCAGACGAACGGGCTCACTGAGCGCTTGAATCGCACCTTAACATACATGCTTTCAAAGTGCGTGTCGGCTGACCACCGTGATTGGGACCTTGCACTATCATACGTGACATTAGCATATTATTCCTCCCGCCACGACACTGCTAGATATTCTTCCTTTTACCTTTTGTTCGGATGTGAACCAACTTTACCGTTGGACACATTTCTCCATTCCCCTGCAACTTCGACTAGTGAATATGCACGCGACGCCACTGCTCGGGCTGATTACGTGCTGCAGATAGCACGTAGTAGACTTGCTGCTTCCCAAGACAATGAGAAGCACGTTTACGACCAGCGACACGACGAAGAACGTTTTGCTCCGGGTGCCCTCGAGCTACTTTAAAGCGATGGAACGAAAAATGTTAGGCGTAACGTTAAGAGGCAGGAAGAGAGCGGCGTGGATCAGACAGCAAACGGGGATAGTCGATATTCTAGCTGACATTAAGAAAAACAAATGAATCTGGACAGGCTATGCAATGCGCAGAGTAGATAACCGGTGTACCATTAGACCTACAGAATGGGTACTTAGGGAAGGGAAGCGCAGTCGAGGATGGCAGAAACCTGGGCGCGGTGATGATTTGCAGGCGCAGGCGCAAATTTGCAAGCGCAAGTTGGAATCAGCTAGCGCAAGACAGGGGTAATTAGAGATCGCCGGGAGAGGCCTCCGTCCTGCAGGGGCGATTTAGTTACGGCGAATAATTTTTAGACGTCCCGCATACCCAAGCTTCGAGTATGCGATCTTGAGAACGGCGTGATGGGCCCGATCAGCCTGGTGGGGCGAGCCCTTTGAGTTATTCGAACACACAAGTGAGATGAGACAGTATGGGCAGATGCACAGATTTATTTCCGAACACATTCAAACATGCAACAGCACATACATTAATATGCAGTCTTACATTGAGACTCATCTGCCACAGACATATCTCTCTTATATGGCACGTTTTCAACATAGGAACTTCATACAAGGTGGAACACAAAATACCTCCGCGCTCGGCACTGGCAAACCGCAGCGCTATATGATTTTTGTTCATCTACGATAGTGCTGCCACTCATACAGTTCAACAGACAACTTGAAAAGCACACTTCACTGGTCTAGAGGTATGAATGGCCACATGAGCGCGAACACTCGTCCTTTTGCTAAAAATGCCACTTCAGGTGAACCTGAGTTAAAAGGTTCAAGAAAGTAAGAATCCGTTGCCATTTGTTCACTTTCGGTGGACAACGAAGCAGTGCAGGTAAAAAAGAAGAATGGAAAAGACACTGTCATAGTAGCTGTCTAGTTAAAAACGCACACCTAGTCATACGTGCATGCACGTCAGCTTCGTGTCAATCAGGTTAATTTCTTTCTCTTTTTACTGCCATCTTGCGTGTTCGACGCGCCACAGATGTATTCAATTATCCTTCGTGACCATAGAAGTTTCTACTGCTCGCGCACACACTAGGCGGGTTCGGAAGCTTCGCATGACGCGCACGAAATCACGCGGTTCTGCGCTCTCCATGCACACGATCCAAATGGCGGGCACTCGGTGGCGCCGCCATCGGTGGTTGCTAATAGGGAGACTTTCTAACTATAGCAGAGCGGCACGACACAGTGTTACGCAAACAGGAACATGGTCGTACAGACGACTTCACGGCGTACGAGTCTTATGGGCGTGGCAGGGGGGAAGGGTAAAGAAACCGTATCAACGGCTCGACCATTTCCGAAAATGGCAGCTTCCGCGGACCGAAACAATGATGCGTTGGAAAGAGCAGCGACTGCATATCCGCTGGCATCTCTCCCCTTCCTTTTCGGCCAGCGCATTTCATGCACCGAGATTCACGCGCGCTTGCGGCTGCGGCACCCATGACACCTGTCTGCTGACAGATCGCAACTATTTCCAGGTGCTGCACCGCACACGGAGTCTCACAACCACCATTCGTTGCCGGCGTTGCAGCACACGCAGCCGTCTGCCGCGGAAATATGGCAGTGAACTGACGGATGAAGCGGTGGATGCCGCACTTCCAACCAATGCCGTACTTCCTTCCTTCAGCCCGAGAACGAAATTGAGAAAGAAAGCAAGGGAAACAAATACGGTGCGCACAGATGGAACGCTCCGGAGAAACCTGCACGCGCTCCAAGTGTACGCACCATATTCGATTTGAAGTGGTGCCAACGCTGGGGTGAAGTATACGGGCGGTGCGAAATCCCTTGGGCGCTCGAAGTCCATAAAGCGTATAACCGCGCACAGATTCCACTATTCACCCCGACGCTTACATTATGACAAAATCGTTAAACACGAGTGAAAGGTTAAAAAAAAAAATGAAGGCGTCCAGTGCTGGAAAGGCGCTTGGTCACGCTGTTTCTCGAATGTATTCGTGCCCCCAAGTTGTTGCCGGCTAGCGAAAATTCCAGACGTGAGCGCACGAGAGTTTGTTCGGTTATACGTGGGGCAAGCTCTCAAATGATGTTTACGTAAATGAGACGCGTAGCAAATACTTTCGCAGCTGGCCGCCCAGACTTAGCAAAGAGAACGACCACAATCACGTTAGAGCGCAAACGACGCGGGAATGCTATAGTTTACCTGACGCGCCAAAACTTGCAGCGAGCGCAAAATTCAATTACAATTATCGCACTAATTAAGGCCAGCTGATTTGAATTAGGTGCACTCCGTAGGCTCCACACTTGATGCAGAACGCACCCCTCAGTTGCAGACCGCTACAGAAGGGTATGTTAAACTGAGTTACATGAAAGTATTTGAGTTTGTTTTCGCCGTTTTTCTCATTACGGAAACCTTTGTCTTCGGCTGTGCGAATACACAGTTAAAAGAGGAACCCCCCCCCTAAACTTAAAGTGATAACGTATTTATTCCAAGAGGACAGGCGATAGCCATTAGTGGAAGATAATATGCGGGGTGCGGCGGCATCAAGGAAAAAAAAAGTCAGTTATTCAGTCGCGCCCTTCTATTTCCTAATACTCGAAAAGAGGGTTACATGAAGGGACATGGCGCTGCCAAAATGGCAAGCTTCGTAAAAAAAGTCCTTACTTTGCTACTTTCTGTTCTACAGCTGGAGCCAATCTACTCATTTGCACTGACAGCTCAAAATGAAATGCGAAAAAAGAAGAGAGAGAGAGAGAGGAAGAACTGCGAAACAATCGTTATATGTATTGAAAGGCAAAAGCTTTCTGGATAGTTAAATTCTGCACTGCCCAAAAAGTATGCGCTGCCCAAAAAGGTACGCGCCTAAATTAAACGCTCCCCTCCATTCCCCCACCTTCGAAAGAAAAACAAAGAACGTGTATAGTGCGCAAGTAAAACCAAAATTGAAAACTACGAGCTCTTAAATGACGACCACTTTCATTTTCTTTTTCTCTTTCTTGCTTTTTTTTTTAACTCACGTGTAGCGAATGATACGACAAACTCGAGAAGTCTGCTTAAATAAACCGCAGACTGCCGGCTGCCGAGTCAAGCAGACATAAAGCGCTCGAAGGAGCTAATAGCCAGAGTTAGTGAACAAAGAAAGGAAAAGAAACAAGCGCTATACTTTTCCTCGAGGCCGTTGTTCATATTACGCGATTCTTTTAACAAAAAAAAAAACAACAACAAATTTATTAAGTTGACGTCAGCGTGGAGTCTTGGCCCTTTCGCGAGTGAAGGGAACCGACGCAGCACTAAAATCCCCAGGAAAAGAAAAAAAAAATAAATGAAGCAGTGTCGGATTACTTAAGTGCGCGAAGCAATTTTAGACCCTAGACATATAAGTAAATCGCTTGGTTCGTTTAATAATAAGAAGAACGGTGCACATTAACATATCAGGGAGAAAGAGACGAGAGGGGAAAAAAAAAAGTACGCGTCCAATACACGAAGTTATGTTTGGCTCCAGCTGAAAAGCGCTGTGCTAGGCGGTCTTGTAGGAGCTTACGCAAGCAGCACTCACCAACAGACATCAAACGTGCGCGAAGTCATAATTTAGGCAGCTTCCTGAAATGATTAATGACTGTGGAACAGCGATATCACGAACCAGTGCAGTATACCCACGTGTACTTAAAGTATATACGTTTTTAACAGTCAGGCGTCCAGAGGATAACAAAATAGACAAATCAAGTCCGTACGCAGCGCCTCTCAGGGTAGCGAGTAAAAGCTCCACGCGGCGCGCACCTGTGTAATGATTTAGATTTCAAATACTTTCGACAAACGGCGCTGCAAGCAACCATGAAGGTGGAGAGCGAATATGCGTTGGCCTTAAGGTAGTTACCGATTAAAGACGTAAAGCTCCGATGTTGCGCCAAGAAAGTGGAATGACGCGGAAGGCATATACGGATCGGCGGTGTAAAGCGGAACTATAGTGGGAACATCGCAACTGCAAAACGGGATACCTGTGCGTGGCACGGCTAGATACGAGAACAGTACAGCGTCGACGTGTCCATCATCGCCCGCAGTTGAAAAAGGCGCACTCACACAGTTAAAATAATTGAGGTGCGATGGCGCTTTCGTAAAACGAAAGCAGTCTGGGGCGTTTTGGAATGTGGATGGCACAGACAAGTGCAACGGCGGTTGTATGTTTGTTGGAGGGGGGGGGGGGGGGGGGGGGGCGTTTTCCTCCCAGCTGTGGGAGCTTGACGACGGCGTTGATTTACCGTCATCTGATGTTTTGCGCGAACACGCTTTCGAGCAGAGGCGTGTCAACAGTGGATGATATGTTCACGGGAAAAATCTTTCGCGCATCACGAGTAATTAAGTCCCGCAGCAAGCGGCGCGCGTATAGGCGAGTAGAAAAGAGCGATCTGGGCTTTCAGTTTCACGAATCCTGCTCTGGTTAGACGGCGCAGGTGCGGTGCTTGCTTTGCTCATCACAGCTTGGGATGGTCTGGAAAGCAGCACGTCTTCAATAGCAGAAGGCCTACGCATTTTGAGCCGTGACGTCACGTGGTTAGGCCGACAGCCCGCACATTTCAATAGGTTACGCAGAAGACCATATGAAACCGAGGTCGTCAATGAGAGAGACGGTGCCTTCCCAGCTGACGTCACTGTCAGAGCGAGCAGGCCTGCCGTTATCTAAGAGGCATTACCTGAAAATGCAGTAGAAAAAAGAAGTGCATAGCATAGTATATAACCAAGTAAGCGGTTGTAAAGAAAGAAAGAAAAATAAAAGGTCGGCAGCAAATTTACGAGCATATATGCACTGGCTCCGGCAGTGTAAGCAAGCTAGCGGCGCAAGAGCATTCTGCCTGTATAAATTGAAACCATCTGGACAAAATCCTGCGGCGATCAAATAAATAGCCGCCATCATAACTTTCAAGCGCCCCAGAAAGACGACGAGTAAAATGTGTTCCTTCAGCGTTTGGACCCGCGTAAGGGACGAACAAGAGACGCCCGGCAGTTCTTTTAATAACGAGCCCAGCTCAGAGAGTTATGAGCATGATGCGGTTGAAGTGGATGGCGTATAGTGACATGATGGCACTTTGATACGTTGAGTACACACAGTGCCACGCTTGCAACTACAAGGCAGGCTCTACGTATGGAAAGCTGCAAGCGATGCGTTGTGTTGGCGATCTCGTGATGCCGCGACGTGCGGCGTTTTAAAGAGCGTGTTCCAATGCGGCAGCGAGGATCTGCGTTATCATTGATGCCCCGGCTGCGAGATGCCCAAGGAGGAGAGAAGATGATGAACAATGACAAGAAGTGACGATGAACGAGCCGCAGTTGGCGTAATGAATACAAAAAGCTTAAGATAAGAGCCAATTAAAAGCTGCAGATTAAATGCAGAACAACGTTCTTTTTTTTTTCGTAAACAAGTAAAATAACGAATAAATATTCAATGGTGGACCCGCTGTCCGCTTTTCCTACATTTTTTTTTCACTTCCGTTGGTTGCGTGCACTGTTGAAACAAACTCGGGCACAAAATATGATGTGTAGTGTAAAAAAATGTTATTCGTAGCAAGCAACAAAGTCTGAAGATGAATTTTGCTACAGTGATTAGAGCATCATCAATAAGAACAAGTCTAACACAATCTTTGTATGAATGAACCAAACTCGAGTTTGGTTACGTATATAGGAATGGCTAGAGAATGTCAGACACGCGCATGGCCACAAAAATGTTCACATATGGCTTTGATTTGATTAAAAGAAAATGTTCAAGAATGCGAAGAAATAAAGAGCGGCATACAGGGAAACAACAACGCTAATAAGAGAGAAAAAAAATGCAACGTGGTCAAACACAACAATGACAACCTAAAGAAAAGCCAGCAAACGGCTGCGGCAGTATGTCTCTTCCTTCACATACATTTTCTTTTTACAATGTACTCGAAATAAATACTGCGTATGTGTACATATATACAATTCATTAGTATTCTGAAAAGCACCTGAGGTGAAGGGAATGATTGACACCAGCGCGCACGCGGCAACCCTGGAAAACCCGTTGCCGAAAAAAAAAAATGTGGAACAAAAATTTGGTCGTGAGCTGCACCATGCAGAACTTAGGCCCCAACGAAGGCGAAACAGGGAAGCGAAAAACCTAGCGATGGGCCAGGCGATAGACGTCTGATGTATAACTACAAGCACGCATAGCTTGGATACACACCTCGCTCGAAAACATTGCGAGTTTGCATGTCCCAATCACAGTCGTCCAGTGCACTAACTGTTTACTCAGTGACCAATCCTGGAAATGGTAGAACGATTCTCGTTCCACGCGCGGACCCAAATCTTTCACGTACGACAAGATGTAAACCCCACGCGAGTGAAACAAGAGGCGCGTGACGAGCCGAGAAGGGCTGAGGGGAGACTGAGGTGTGCATCGAAATTGTGCTCTTGACAACATGTGATTGGTGCCGTATGTAGCGACGACAACTTCACGCCACAGAATAGGACACGCCAAAAAGGTGCTATTCTCTATTCTTTGTGCAGAACACCCTTCACTAAAATTATAAATAAAAGAGGAGTACGCGTATACCTTGCACTAAGAAGCGAGAGGGGGGGGGGGGGGGGGGGGGGGGGCTTTCGCTCGCACGAAGTTGTTGGCCGTGCCAGGAACTCGGGCGAAATTTTTGCTTTTATTTCTTAGCTCCGTATTCGCAGTACGCAGTAGAGAACGGGCTCTATGCAAGTGCTGCGACATATTCACTCTCTTTGGTGATGAAGCGACATGTGAGTGTCAGCGCCGCAGCGATCGCAGCTCCTGGTGGGAGTTCATCTCCGCCGCCATACGCAGCATTAGTACGCGCGCAGCTCGGGAATTCGCAGGCGTGCCTGCGACGACGAGCGCGAGAGTGTTCGCGCTCATCTGAAATCGCTCAGAGAGGGCCCGGCCCAAACCCCGTCGTGCGAGCGTGTACACAACACGGAGTGATCGGGACATGAGATGAGATGATGATGCCACTCATTCCTCGTATGCGCACAACAGTCCTACTTGTAACAGCGTGGTGGGTCACATCAACTAGGCCAAGGGAGAACGGCTCTCTGCTCGGTCAGAGGCGAGTGACGTTCGCGGAATTCGTGCAGCTGCGTTGCACGGCACGCAGCGGGCACAGCGAGCGCTTAATTCATCAGTGCCGTAATAATTATAATAATAATATTAATAATAATAATAATAATAATAAAGGAAATGCTAGCAAAAAAAAAAAAAAAATCGGACTCAGCACGAAAGGATCGTTGGACACTGAAGGAGGGATGCGTATATACAGGTCGATGATGGTTTGTCCGAGTTCAGGCCGGAGAGAGCGGCGTGGACCAGAAGGGAAACCGTGGCGCGGCCTGCCGGCGTCAGCTCTTGTCGGTCCTCGTCTCGTTGAGCAACTTGAGCCACTCGCCCTGCGGCACCTCGTCGAAGGGCGACAGCGGGCCGCCCTTGCATCGGCGCTTGAGGAACATGAACGGGAACCACCTGCGCGGGCGCACCTTGCGACCCCGCATCGGCTTGCCCGTGCTGTTGAAGCCGATGTACCAGTTGTCGTTGTACACCGACTGGAAGGTGGAGTAGTTGTCCCGCATGATCTCGCGGAACTCGCACAGGCTCTTGCGCCGGCTGCGCCGCCTCTGCGGAGAGGAAAACAAGACATACGCGTCAGCAGGCGCAAAAGCTGGTGCCACGTACGCCGCACACGGTGGGTGTGCGACGCACTTATTAACGATTGATTCAAGCACAGTCGGTCGGTCGTAACGGGCCGCCTTACAGCGCATTTTTTTTTCTTCTTCCCGTTCAACGATCGGTGTGAGCGATTTGGATGGGTATGCTTGCTGCCACATGAGCGGGAAGCGAAGTGCAGGTATGCTAACCGTTACGTGCTAGCCGTTACGCTAGCACGTAACGGCTAGCATACCTGCACTGAACTGTTTTTTTTTCTTTCGAGCATACAATACAGTGAATTCTCGCATCTAATACTAAGACCAGCATAACACGACGGGCAAGTTCTGGGCCGCCAAGTTAAAAATATGGTCATGGGGCAACAAGCTAAGTAACTGACTGAAGAAGGCGTTAAGCCAGCGGCGACGACGAGGCACAAATTAGGGAATCCATTCGCCACCTTTCGTCTCCCTAAATGTATTCTGTTAGAGTCAATCACTTGTGCTCTAAGCCACAGTATACATCATCCGTATTATAAAAAGATTTGTTTTTGGTAACATGTTTCCAAAGAACACTTCGAACCCTAAAGGCTTTGTTCGGTACCCGAATATAATACAAGTAAATATGACGTGCCTAAATCCGGAGCCAAATATTATGCGATACGTGTTGCTGCACAACTTCTTCCACTAAAAGGCGTATTCTTGATGCACGCCAAGGAAGCGTTGCTGGCGGCGCCTGTGAGGACGCCGCACGCGCGCGTATAACCCGGTTTAGGAAATCGATGCACTTTCTCTTTCTAAAGGGATGGATCGAAGTGGTGGTCATGGCACAATCCAAAGAGCACACGTTATGTGAATTCGGCGCTCATGCAAGTGCGAGTAATTGGACTCCATTCTCCTCGCTTCCCGCACGTTTTCTCTGTTCGCATACCGTCACTCGCGTTACCGGGTGAAAAGGAGCGTGAAGAAGAAGAAGAAGAAGAAAAAAAAAGATACCAAGGCTAGTGGTATTAATGCTTCCACAGTTTGGCAAAGAATCTCAGCAGGGGCGATGCTATAGGTGTGTGTGGTGTAGGAGAAACGACCGCAGGGCGACTGAAAAAGAAAAAAAGAAGTCTCAAAGAGAGGGAGAGAGGGTGGCGATCACAGGAGGCACCCTGGCATCATGACCGAAAAGAAAGTAAAGAGGAAAAACAGAAGAGCCAGAGTAGCGGGGAAAATATCGGCGAAGAGGGATGATTCTCATCGCGGCGGACATGCGTGAGCAGCAGCGGAGAAAACGCGGATGCGAAGCGCGAAACTGCCTCAAATAGCGCCGCATTTATCTTTTAGGCCGGAGCGCGCACGTCACCCGACTGCGGCGTGAGGCGCGCGCGGCTAACCACAGTGAAGCCGCGGCCCCGCCAGGAGAGCGACGCCACGAATCGGGCGGTGGTTTCTCAGCTGGCGGCGCTTGTGTTTACTTGGCTGTCGGCCGATATCGCGCGGTACTAGCGGCGGCGCCAAATAAGCGGCCAACCAAACGCAATCTGCGGCACGGAACTCGCTGGGTTCCCGGAGGGCCTCCGAAAAAAAAGAAGAAGGGCGGCGGCGAGAGATGCAAAAAAATGTGCAGAGAGCGCAGGTTATACTTGCGAGGAGAATGAAATGTTGTCGAAACACGCGGGGTGGTGGAGGAGGTGCGAGGGAAAGAAATGGAGGAGCACGTTTTTCTCTGCCTGGCGTTTGAAAGTCGAGCCGTACAGCGAAAAACAAGAATCTTCGCACGGGGATCATGTTAGTGGCGCCACATACAAATACGCATACTATATAAGCGAAGGGAAAAAAATAACAACGGGGTTACGTGAACAGCCAATAAACTTTGTTACGACTACAGGCGCTCCTGAAGCCAGCAAGGTGACGATAGGGCGTTCTGTTGTTTAGCGCGCCCTTATGAACAGCGCAAAAAATTAAAAAAAAAAAAAAAAAAGCAGGGCTATAGAGGAAGACAGGTCAACAGGGCTCGCTCCTCTACGGCTTGTCCTGCATGCCCTAATTGTGCTTTTTTCCAAACTTGGCCTACTCTTCCTTTAATAGGTCACATGATTATGTGATTGGTACTTCTATTGGTACTTCTGATTGGTACTTCTACGTTGTGCTAGCTTCCTTGAAACAACGTTCCCTTGTCCAGTCAAGCCATCGGTGCACTCTTTATGTTCCTTGCTAACGCCTCTATTCTTGCCAGTGAGAAAAAGGCGCACGCGGCTTTAGCGTCAGCTCTGCGGTGGGCAAGCGTGCGTGTCGATGATTTCTTTCCAATGCACTCGTCGTGTGGTTGCAATAATTGCAGGATTTCGAAATCTGTATCAAGTTTTCTTTGAGTCTAACGAACCTAAGGCATTCGAGCTTTCCCTCAGAAGGCATGGCGGGTATACAGCGGCGACTTGAAAAAAGCATTGCAGCAGCGACATCTCGGACCACATGCTAGCAGAGTGAACAGCTTGCTCCGGCATGCGGCAACGAATTTTCACGACAGAGACCGAGAGAGAGTGAGAGAGCGAAAGGTAGAGAGTGGCCTCTTAATAATAATAACAATAAAAACTGGAGGATTTTGTCTGTCGACCTGCCGAGCCCGTTACTCTAGATTTCTTTAATTAAGTTGGTTGTTTTACTCCTCAACGGGTATAGCGACAAGCTGTCCAATCTCGAACAAGCCTCCCGATATGCCGCTTGTCTGGCTTGTATGCCGTTCAAAAGGTAACGATATATCCGCGTGGAATGTAACTTAGATGTAACTTAACACCACATGGAGCATTACGCTGTGCGGATAAACGCTGAATTTCCTACAGGAATTACTATACAGGATACAAATTGGTCCACGGGTTCAGCCCGGCATGGGAATGATGGGAAGTACATGGATTTGCCTAAACATCGTCCTTCTGGCTTCGAATGGCTTTATGGCTTTCCGAACTGATCATATTCAAACAACATACCGCGTTATAAATGCCACAATTCGCAGTGATTACGCATGCGCGCAGAGTCTTAGTGCCTTCTTCATTTAGAAAAGTAGAATTGCTTTGAAGCCAAAAGAACGTCCGAGGGAAGGAAGAAAGTGAAAAAGGCAGAAGGCAGGGAGGTTAACCAGTTCGAACTCGCCAAACTTAAGACTTACACGACTGCATCGATTAAACCCCTCACTGCAACTCCGACCTCCATTCGGACTTTTTCGACGTGAAGCTTCGCTTCTCTATCGCCTTTGGTTAGGAGTTGCCTTCACAAAGGCATACTCTACATTAATTGGAATGACCGACAGTGCAGCATGCGAGGTCTGCGACACCGACGAAACTATCTACCACCTGCTGTGCCACTGTCCACGATATGCCTCAGAAAGACAAGAACTTGCTAACGCGCGAAAGAAAAAAAAAAGAAAGAAAACTGGACAATCGGACGATTTCCGTGCAGGTGCTGCTGGAACACCGCCCCCATCGCTCGTGGGCTCATAAAGCGGTGAAGGCACTTTTGTGTTTCTTGTGGACGACGGGCTTGTGTCAACGTCTGTGACTATTAGTGCAATAATAAAAGAACGTCTGAATCCACAAGCACGAATACCAGACAAGCCCATCTAGTAACCATCATTCCCAGGGTACACGATTCCCTCTAGTAATTTTAGCAGGAAACTACGCGGATAAGCGAGCGCAAACGGTTCGTCCGATTCTCCTTAACTGTGTGACCTGCTATTTCGCCGATTCCTGCCACATCTCTTTCCTGTGCGTCAAATACTGCCTGCCGAGTATACTGTGTGTCAAATACTGCTTGAATGAAGCATGTTCAAGCAGAGACTTAAGTTGCGTACGCACGGCTGTCAGCAAAACGAGGGAACGCTCTCGCGATGGTGGCTGTCCACCCGGAGGGACGGCACTGGGAACGCACCACCCATGAGTGGCGAAGTGACACGCAAGAGTAACGGCCCACTTTCCAAGAAGACCACGTGGCCGCCGCTCCCCTGCGTGTGTGTACACCACCGGAACCGAGCGCGCGTAAGCACAAAGCGGCTACAGGGACCGTGCCGCCGAAGGAAATCTGCGGGCACTGCGCAGCCATTACAGGTAGCTGCCGTGAAACTCGTTCGCCGCGCGCGCACGCACTCGCGTGGCCTTAACGAAGACGTCGTCCCCTTCGATTTCGCAAATTGCCGCCTGTTGCCCTCCTCCGGCCGTTCGTTTTCCAACAATGAGCTCACGATGGCGCCCCCATGATTCTGGCATTTCTGCCGGCGGAAACGCGCTGCCTCCGCGCCATGGGATACGGGAAAAGATGCGGCAGTAAATCTAGTGGCGCGCCATTTCTTTCTCTTCCTTTTTCCCCTACAGGGAGGCCGCGGTGACGAAGCCGACGTCGTTTGTTACGGCGTAAGTGGCGCCCAGCGCTCGAGTGCCTTGGGGGCCGGCCAGCAGGGTTGACCCAGGCCAAGTATTTAGCCTAATAGCGGCGCCTTAATGAGCCCTAATGAAGGGGGCGGGCTCGGCGAGATGTCTTAATAGAGCCCCGAGTGACAGGTCTTACCTTGTTGACGAGCCTGCCGCCCTTGTTGAAACATAGGAAGGTGCCGTTGGAATGAATGGTGAGCTTGGAACCCATGCCGACCGACGTCAGCACCAGTTTGCCTGCGAGAGAGAGGACAGCAGACGTTGGGCGGACGCCGCAATTCTGCAGCGGGCAATTACAAACCGGCTGCCGCTTTGATTCCGAGAGGGCCCACAGGAGCTCTGGCTCCGCGCCCGTTAAATATACCTACGTGCCCACCAGAATTCCTAATCGCCCTTCGCTGTACCGAAGCGCAGTGTGATACAGAGATGGCGGCTTATAGCGCGACTTTGTCGCGCTATCTCTACGCTTCGCGATGGTTGTTGCGACGCTCGCATGCCGCGGCGACATGCAAATTGGGTGCCGGCGAGGATGTGCCGGTCTACTACATGCATATGGACGCCGCGCGGTAGCACGCCATCTTCCATTAGGAATACGGCAGCTCCATTACGCGCGCATACATGAAAGAATATTATTGACGCCGTACATGGCAGAAAAGCACGGGGTACGTGTATTAAGTCCGGTTCAGCAAACGAGACAAACTCCTATCCATCATGCTAAGTTGGCTGCTGACTGCAGCTTGGGAAATGCTTTCAGGCCAGCGTAACTGCACGCGCTCCTCACTCGTGAACGTAGACGCCATTTCAGCGCTGTTTGTTCTTTACGCAATCGCTCTGAAAAACTTCCAGTGCTTGAGCGGTCGCCTCGCTGCAAGAACCCGAGGTGAAAGAGCGGACGTAGGCTGGTGTAACGAGGAAATCGCATGGATGGAACATGGCGCGCTTCGCAAACAAACCCGACGAAAGGCAAACAGCTAGCGCGCACGCGTGCATTGAGGCTTGTTTTCGTCAAGTTGGGTCTTCACGCCCCATATTATCTTCGGCTCTGTTTTTGTGAGCGTCGGTGAGAAAGCAGACACGGCCGTGTTTTCCTGAGTATGGGGCAACTTCCAAGGGATATGGGCACGGTACCTGAGCCCACTACATGCGTCTGCGATTGCGGCGTGCTGCGCCGTTGCCTTCACCGACTTCCCTTTTCAGTAAAGCACGTCTTCGTGTCGAGTAAGCAAGTGTGCGCTTTCGTAGTGAATGCTTTTAGGAGCGACATTCGCACAAATTTAGGAGAATGCAGTACTTGCTGCACATCTGCGATGTACGAACGCTGCATATAGCTTGCGATTCTGTCATGTGCTTGTATGAACGCTGCTGTATGATCGTGCAGCTGTACGGAATGTGTACAATATCCTTGACGCACGCTGGACGTATCACTAACACTCATTGTAATATCGCAGTAACCTCATTTCGCTCTCTTTCTTTCCCTGTCCCTCCCCTTCCGCGTATGGCCCTGTGGTGTAAATCAATATATACTCTTCCGGCCTACCTCTCCGCGCTCCCTATCAGTAAATTCTTTTTACTCTGAATGGGAATAATGAAAACTCTCTCTGTTGTTGTATCTGACACTAATATAAAAAAACACTAATATTTTTTAATAGCGAGGCTGTTTAAGCCAGCCGTAATTTGTGGTGCGTAGCCGTGGTAGCCATGGCAACCCAAAAGAAGAGGAGGAGGAGGAGACCGCGTGCATTGCACGCAGTCTCCTCCTCGCCAGCTCTCTGCCTTCCCGACCCCTTCTCTCCGCGGCGCGCTGAGCCAGGAGAAAAAAAAAAAAAAAAAAAAGGCGAAAGCTTGCACTATATCGGGAAGCGTTGCGCGTACAAACGGACAAACACAGGAAAAAGACGTGAACGGATAGAGCGCAAACTTTCAACTGGTTTTTTATTTGTGTAGAAGCCACATTATGTAGACTGCTTTGACACGTGCCCGAAAAAAGGAAGGGGGGAAGGGAGAAGGAGGGGGAGGGTTGCAAATCACGCCCACCTCAATTCAACAGCAGCTGCGCAGAAAATTATTTTCCGCTCGATACAGGGTAACAGAAGTGTCACTTATGCAAGTATCGCCTTTTTTCTTGATATAGAAGGCTTCTAAAAGTTCTCGGGAAGTTTTGTCGTTACTCCTGCCTAAAACCTTAATGCTATGGAACATAGGCACACAACCTTTGCATGCAATGCAATGAGCGGGCAAGTGCGCTCCTTCTCTTTTTTTGATTGACAAGGCATGCTCCCCCGCGCGTTCATTCACGCAGCGCCCTGTTTGGCCCACATATACCCGTCCTTGCACTACGCCGCGCAAAGCTCAAGACACAGCGAAGCTGGCCGATTTATATCGAGCGGCTAGCCTCCAACGCGTTCGGCGTCGGCAAGCAGCAGCGTTCTTGGCACTGTGCCAGCCTAGGTTAGCCTGCCTGCGTTAGTGGCATGCCAGGAACGCTGTCGCTCGTAGACGCCCACGCGTCCAGCGCTAGTCACGCGAAACGTCGCGAAAGAAAAGGTACCTCCGAAAATGATCACTCGAGAATACCTTCTTATATGCGTAGTTAAGTTAAACCAAGTTAACACCTAGCAGCAACCAAGTTCACACCTAGCAGTAGCAGCCATTAAGCTTCGCTCTGCCTAAGCTTTGCGCGACCGAGTGCAAACTTACCTGATTTTCTTGTTTATTTCGTGCATCGTAAGTAATGCTGTCATTATCAGTTTATAAACTGCGAGTAACGTCAGCGCCATCAAAGTTAGAACCTCGGCGGTAATGGGAGCTCCAGCCCAAACGCCACAAATCCCAAAGCAAGCGTCACTGCCCGCTCACTCACTGCCGAAGTAGGAGTACCAGCCAGATGGCCAAGACTAGCTTATAAGCCGGATCTGATCGGATATACGCCATTCCCATTGCGAGCGACTGCCGCGCGATTACAAATGTTTGAACGGGTGCTCACGCATGCACAGACACGCAAGAGAGAGAGAGAGAGAGAGAGAGAGAGAGAGAGAGAGAAAGAAAACGTACAGCTACGCAACACCCGCTCACATATGCACATGAACCCGCGCACACAGTTAATCCAGACACGCAAGTTATCCGGTGGCTCAGCCGCTATGGCGTTCTGCTGCCGCGAGCACGAGGTCGCGGGTGCGCCGCTTATAGCCGCGGTGGCCGCATACCGATGAGGGCATAATACAAGAAACGCCCGTGTAGTAAAAATTTCAGCAACATGCCGTGCGGTGGACCGGGACTTCCTTGCGGACGACGTTGGGATTCAGGTCCTTGAGTCGGTGCAGAGGACCCCAAGTACTTGCGGCAGCTTGCGTCTCTGTCTAGCAACCGCACGCAAAGCGACCGAACGAGAACGCGGGTATACCTGCTGTATAAAACCACTGAAGGGGAGCTGCCCGACACCAAACGCCATTACGACGGCAGCGAGCCCGTGGAAGCACGGGAGATATGCTGACGGCAGTAATACAGCTAATCTCGTTTAACAGCCCCGCGCGGATCATGGTGAACCGCGCGCGCCCTGGCGGGACGCCACAGTTAGCTAAGTTCCTCAGCGGCAAGGCAGAGTTATGTGCTCCATGTGCAACGGGGCTTGCCTGATTGCAACCGCCCGCTGGCCCCGTCGCAGCGGTCTCGGCTTTTTCCACGTCACTTTCTGCAAATGTTGCAAGCTCGACGCATCGTCAGGAGCAAGAAGCCAGTTTGAGCCTCAGCGGGCGTTTATATAATAGCCCGATGTTGGCTTAAGAGTAACGCGCAGCGAACAGCGCGAGCGAGGCTGGAAATACCGAGTTATCACTGTGCGGGCCAGATATCGCACCAATAAACAACTCACAACGCCTACCCACATAGTCTGGTCTTGCCGCCAAAACGATATTATTTTCTTCTTCTTTTCCCGGCATTCAAAAACAGAAAGGCGATTTGTAGGTCAGAGTCGCGGCGTACAAGTTCAAGTGCATCCATCTCTCTCCTCTCTCTCCGTGCACGTATAAGCGCCCCCGTGGATTCTACTTTGTGCAGCTCGTGGGGACGTAACAAAAGATGTGCGAGAGATTAAGAATCGCGCGTTAATAGGCGGGCTGTTGCCGAAGACCGAGTATATCTAGAACGCGTGCCGTCTCAATATTGTCTTCAGCGCTTTCTCTGTTTTCCACGCACAGCCGACACCTCTGCTGAGCCGGAGCGGGCACAACGAGCGCCGCCTGACGTTCTTCGCCGCTGACAAGCTTGATTGAGATGATAGGTTTTTTAAGAGAGGGGAAATTCAAACAGGTCGTAAAGACGTTGATAAAGCACCGGGAAGGAACGATTATTCACGCCCGCGTTGCCGGCTTCTGTGTATACTTGTCTTGCAATTTCTGGTGCACGCGACAGAAAAAGTATATATATAGGCGGACAACGACGAAGGCCAAACATGAGGCCTGCCATGATCGTTCGCATCGCGGAAATCTTTAAAAAAAAAAAAAAAAAAGAAAGCGCTGCAGAACGATGCCGCTATGCCTGATTCCGCAGCCTGACAGGCTCCTGTCTCCCACATCGAGCGATACGAACACCGGCATGCAAGCGCGAGGGGCCTTGCCTTGGACAGGGCGGTCGCAGCGAACAGGTCAAGGGCGGCACGCAGCGCGAGGCATGCGCAGCGGCCGCGAATATATTTGACAGATAGGCCCTAAAGTACATGCCAGATATGTTTACAGCGCGCTCGTTCATCTTGCGCGCACGTGAGTGATACCACTTGCGGCTGGAGCCGTTGATATGCATTCGTGCAGCGCTTGTCGCCTTCTTGTCATTTTCACGTATAGAATGGGTTTGTGCTGAATGTTTCAATAAGAAGCCGCGGAATAAACGCGCAAGGTTTTTTTTTTTTTTTTTCTGCCACAACAAATTCAGTATATTCTTTAGCGATACCTGCGGTGGAAACGAATGCCCATGGTTAAAATTTTGTCGCCGAGTTATAGGGGACGGGTCTCGGTATATAGGGGGAGAACTCGCCTGGAAGCTGGCAAAATCTTCAGAATGGCGCTACAGAGAGGCACGGCAGCTCTGTCGGTATAGTGTACGCGTATGCAGTTGTTGCCCAGACGTACTCCTCAGCGCCAATTTCGTGTAGCAGCACTTGGTGGGGCAATGCGCTCGCTTTAAACTGCGCACAAGGTCAGCGCGACCTCGACAGACTGCGCACTATACCAAAACATCATACTAAGCCTTTTTCCCGTTTGGCGCACACAATGAAGGACTGGAGAGACGGTCTTTTACGTTTTTTTTTTTTTTATTATCTTTAAATCCCCGGGTGGCGGTATACTCTTGAGCAAGGCTCGGAACACGAGTGGCACGCGTCTGCCAAACTTCCTGCGCGCCACGTGCGAATCGAGCCCTCCACGCACACGAGAGCACCTTTGACTCGTCGGCGCACTCGTATACGCCTGGCTGCGTAACCGAATCGGGTGTCAGCGAGCGGGCGCGTGAGCTTTTGCCACGACCTGACCCCCCCCCTGTGCCGTCTGTGTGGGGTGTCGCAACGCCAGCTTCGCGCCTGATCCGTGCACACGCCTGCATCAGCAGCAGGCAGCGTCTCGCGCGCAAAGTTGCCACAGCGACTGCGCGAAAGCGAAGCAAATATCGCGTGCTCACTCGCCACAAAATAGCTGTTTTTCAGTCGTGACGGAAAGGCCTGTCCCGACCTGTATACGCCCAGCTTAGTTTATTTTGCCGCCAGCCGGACCGGCACTGACGAAAGATGCAACGCTCACAGCCGACCGACACGGCAGCAGAGCCGACTGCGTACGACACGGAGTGGCGCGCGTCAAATCTGACCACACCAACCTGACCACACCACATTATATAGCTCACACTGGAAGGAGGAAAGCCGTGTCTCCAATTAACGCCTACGAGAAACTCAAACTATTACACGTACGTTCATTTCAACTACCCTTCATATGCAGTGCTCGAGCGCACCTCACCAGTTTGTATAAGTGAGCTCCAATGCGCGCGAGATTTTTGAGAGCTGCCCTTTGCTGGCGTTTACCATACTTCGTATTGCAGCCGTGGAACTAAAACCTTGCTAGGAAGGCGCTGAAAAGCAATTTTCTACACCGAGACAGGTGACGGTGGACTGCGTGGTCGTGTATAACAGCGTTACTCGGGGACAATGACTCGGGGACAATGACCTCCAGCAATTCATTCCCCCATCAGCATACTACGCCGCATCACACCCATGTATTGCAGCACAGCCGTGCTTTGCCGTTTCGTGCAGTCGTTATGGCTTACATATTTTTACTCAGCTTCGGCTTATTTGGCACAGATAGTTGGGCAATTTTATACAGTCCGCATGGATGTAATAAAACCATGAGTACGCATTCAAACTACATAATTAAGAAGACTTCGGCATAGGACTCATGCCCACATTCCTTTCCATAAATGGAGCAGTGAAAAAGAAAAACAAAAACTTTTGAACACAGACTGAAGCTTCCACGTATACAGACAAGAAATTTTTTCCTCTCTTAATTTTTTTCTTTTGTTTGTTCTTTAAGAACAGAAAAATACATTGTACGATAACTTCTGTTGTTTGTTCTTTAAAGAAAAAAAAACCAAGCAAACAAACAAATGTCTTTACCCGGCAACCCTTCACATTTACGACATTCTCGAACGCTTCGCGGCGCGGCGCAACAGAAATCACGCGACTTTGAGAGGTGCGGTTGGCACGAACGCTGTCGACAGAACGACCCACTGCTAAATAATCTCTCGATTGACACCGACATTCTTCGACGCAGAAGTGTGTGCTCAGCGCCGAGCAGCCCAAGCAACGCCCGATTTAGACGTAATTCCCAATCGCCTCAAAAAACCAGGCCACATACCAGGCTGAACGTATATACGGTATGACTCGCTAGACGCTGGGGCAGTCCCCCTGGCCCCTTCAAATAGCCCGTGACAGTACTCCCTAATCACATCCACCGCGGCTCTCCTGGCGGCTTCCTTATCACATCTTGCCTTTCGGCGACGCTTACCCGCCACCAACGCGAGAACGTGATCTCGCGTATCTGCCCAGCTTGACGTGAGGCCCATCAGTTGCGATTCATTTTCTTTTCGTTTTGCCACGAAATAAACAGGAATTGCTCGGGATACATGTCGCAACAGGGCTGTAACAGCGTACATTCAAGATTGGTCTTTGTCTTCGCTTGTACTCTGCGAAGGTCACACGGGTGAAGAGCAAACAATTGCAATATTACCCGGACAATCAGCACGTTGTGCCCATTCACTCGCGTCCACCAGCCGTAACAGTGTAACTGCTGATTTAAGATGCCTATACTTATATTTCTCTTTCTCCATTGTCCCGCGACTGTCCCGTAAAGGTACTACGGAAGCCTCAGGCTAAACGCTTTGTAAAGGAGCATGGACGCGCGCTGCCAACCCCTGCAACTGCTGTACAGAGTGCTCACAGAATCGTGTTGCCGCCCGCGGTGTGCTAGTGAGTAAGGGTGCGCTAGGGCGACATTACCCCGAACACTGTTTCCCTATCCACGCTATCTTTACGAAACTGTTACCACGTGAACGAGCACAAAGACTTCGGATCACGGTATCAGCGCCGATTGCGTGACGTTACCTTGACCCACGACAACAATCGTATCATTACGTGCTGTCAATACAGTTTTTATATCAAGCACCACTTGTTCCTTGTGAGACGTAAGAGATGGAGGAGATATCTGAGAGCGTATCTCGCTCGATTCTATGCTGCCATTCCTCACACCTGTCGGCCCCGGCTCGACAGCGGACAACCGCCCAGGTGCATGCACGTCCCTCCCCGGCGCCGATGCCGCGTACAGGCAAAGCATGCGCCGTACACCGAAAAAGAGCGTTAAGCCACAAGGCAAGTAAAGCGACGCTGCTTGTTTACTGCTGCCATGAGTGAGTTCGAAAATTCATCATAAACGTTTTCAAGGATCTATTCACATTCAACCTTGTGGATTGGGTAATTATAAAACTGAAGGTGGGCTTTCCTAACGCTGAAAAAGCGTTGATTTGTACCCCCCCCCCCCAAAAAAAAAGAAAGAAAGAAAGAAAGAAAGAAGAAAGAAAGAAAGAAAGAAAGAAAGAAACTGCCCTTCCTGATGACTCTTCAACACGTGCTCGAAATGTGATGTAAGCGGATTTATCGGTCCAGCGGATTTATCGTAGCTTTTCTTGGAAACTGCTTAGAGGAATTCTCAACAACACTGGACCAATGTTCTACCATACAACGCAATGCCTGCGCGAAATTCGCACCCCCAAGTGAAAAAGAGCCCAAGTTATATAGAAATACCTGAACGCAGATCCCCCTTCCCCTCGAAATCGTTCCTCCGCTTTATTCTCGTACCCTGGTCTTTTATTCCTCGGCAGGTTTTGAAAGCTGCCTCGCATTAGTATTTGTCGTTGCTCTTGTTTCTTGCGTTTCCTTACGTCTCATTCTTTGATGCGGTGTGCGTTAACGACAATAATGCCCTATTCGATCTCCACTGCGGTTTTTGCTGCGCTCTACGTGTGCAGACGAGGATATAAGGCCAGCGCACGCAACATTCCAGCAAGAAAGATTGCTTCGATGCACTGTTCACGTTCATATTATCCGCGTGCACCTTGTCGGATAACTCTACTGACGAAAAAGTCGCAGCGCAAAAAGAAGACGAACATACACGTAAGGTGGAAAGGCCAAGGGACTTACAATGGTCAAATTGCGGTGCTTCGTTCACTGGTAACCAACGTCGAGTCCTTTTATATTAGGAAGTCGTTTAAAACGATACCGCAAGGCAAGGTTAATCGGGAGATCAGATGCGGAGACTAGAAGCAAACTGCTGCCAGCTGCTCTGAATTATTCGTATAAGACGGCAGCATAATATGATGGCAACGCACAAAGAAAAAATACAGACAGAACTAGGCGCTGTCCTGTGTGCATTTAGCCGCCTTGTCCAGTGTACGACATCCTTTACGTACTGCCGTCTTCACTACCATAATACGTACACTACTTGTATGTTTTACCTCGTATCTCACGAGGTGAGTGTATTCTGGTGAGGTTAATTGGGATAAAACCGGCTACACGGTGCAACCAAAGTGAGTATACTTACAAGAGAGCTAATTATACTGGTTCTATGGAAAGTTCTCAAGGCCCACTTGAAACTTTCTCAAGTGTTGTCTCAACAGCTTGCTTATGTGCAACTGCACAATTCCAACTCGAAAGGCTCGGATATGCTTACTGTCATTGTAGATTTCAAGCCCCTACAGTTGAGATGAATGCAGAAGTCAGTGATCGAGAATCCGCCTTCCGCTGTTGTTGTTTTTACGCAGGCTACACAGACAATAATATTGTCCCGCATAAGCGTCATTCTAATCAGGCCGCAAGTGCAGGCTGCGTTTCTACAAAAGAGATCACAACAATCGGCGCGCATATATAACGCTGTAGTATGCGCTCGTATCGTGGTATCGAACACCCCTTATACGCCACGCGATGCGCCTTCGCCGTCCGTTGAGATGTTCCGACGAATCTGTCCCATATTTGAGAGCGAAGGATAAAGGGCCAGACGGAAAGACAAACAATATATATCATGACGTCCAAATGAGTCTTATCGCCTCCAGCCAGCTTCGCTCTCTCGCTCTCTAATTTTTTGTTTCTCATCTTCTGGCACATCCGGCGAACTTCCGCAGCTAGTAAAACGACGACTGTTGATCCCTTATCTAGTTCTGCTCGCGCAAACCTCCGTGCAGATAGCCACCATGCAGATCACGGTAACACACTTGATTAGGCTGAATGGAAAGTTTATGTTGTCCGCGCACACGTGTTATCTGAATGAGCACACCTGCCGGCACGTGTGCACCGGCGAGAGGCCGCAGCGTAATCTTGCCCTGCCCTTGGGGGACGCCTGGCGACTGCGTGGCAAGACACCTCAGCCAAACGGCGAGCGGTTAAAGGCGAGCTGCTACGAAATTTTGGAACCGAGTATAAGAAGCCCGGGTTCGTATACTGGAGATACAGAGCAACCTCCCTACAAAACTCTGCGTTCGAAATACGAGTGGGTGCGCCGCGGAAAGCTCGCGAATTTAGGCGCTTTTGACACGGAAACTGAAAAAAAAAAAAAAATACCGGAATTACGGATCGCCGGAAATGACGCAGGACCCGGACCAACTACTGAGGCAGCGCCCGTGGCGCTCTCGGAGGCCGTGTTCTGGGGCCTGCGTCATGTCCGCTGACCACCAGGTGCCAGCGTCGCTGCTTAATTAGGTGCTATTTAAAGGCTGTTGAAAAGAAAATCAGACAATGCATCAATAGTATACACTACCCGTTTATAATCATTTTAGCCAAAGTGAAATTTCGTTGCAGTTGGCCTTTAAGTTAGGTGACGCCACTCACTATCCCTCCGCCTAGAATTGGCCTAAGCGTTCGTATGTAAAGGACCCCATATTGGTCCGTACTTGATGAAAGCAAATGGCGACCGTCATGCCGGCCATGCCAAAAATAGTGTCTTCCAGCTAGTTTACGCACAAACCCGATCTGAACAGGATCCGACTACGCTCAGTCGCTAAGCGGGGGAGCAATTGACCGTGCGCAAACCGCTTACCCAGTCAACAGAAAGCTAAGCTACTGGACCGGCGGAAGGAAAATCCAGCTTCGATTCACGTGTGATTAAGTGTAACACGGAGTAAGCGTCTCTTGGGACCGTATTCTCGACCGATCACTTTGCGGGTACTTTCACTTTTGCTTGGCCTAATGTCCAACGCAACCCCTCGCTGGATGAAATAGCCATTCATGAAGTTGCCTGCCGCCTAGATTCTCTCGTCGTAAAGCAGCTTTAGAGTGCCACCTACGGTTGTGCCGTCGCATTCACAAACACATATTCATTCCTCATCGGAATGGTCAACAGCGCCGCATGCAACTCTTGCAGACGGGATGAGACCATAGAACACATTCTGTGCCATTTTGCAACCTACAACTCTCAACGATAATATGAGTCTTAGCCGCTGAGACGACAGACCGTTTTCGGAAGCTAAGATCCTGGGACCCTGGCCGAAGACCTCTAGTGTGCACAAGGTCACCAAAGCACTAATTCGGTTTTTGTAGCGAGAGCTGCATTGGCCGTATTCTCGCCGTTTCGCTGTGGTCCGTAGCCGCACCGTGAGCTGAGCCGTTGCATAGCAACCGCCGCAGCTGGCAGCGCCGCTCGCCGCGCCATTAGGCATGACGTCAGAGGAGGAGCCGGTGAAACCGCGAGCTGAGCCGTTGCCTAGCAACCGCCGGCGTTGCATCGCCGGAGAAGCATCGTATATATAGAAGGGGGGGGGGGTATATATATTGCATCGTATATATAGACGGGGGGGCTCGGTGGGATTCGTCGGCAGATATGGAAAGTGAGTCGGAGAGACTGAAAGAAGCCAGGCTTCGTCGTCGGAACGAATCCAAGATGAGGCAGCGAGCCGAGGAGATGGAGGAAGAACGAGCCGCACGCCTCGAGAAGCGTCGTAAGTACGAAGCGGCCAGGCGAGTGCATTCAGATGAGGATGGTTCGTCGTATAGTTCGGCATCTCGTGCCAGTGCCGCGGATCAACGACGGAATGAAACCAGGAGGAGGCAAGGAGCTGCGGGGACAGAAGAAGAACGTGCTCGGCGTATCGAACAGAGACGGCAGAGTGATGCAGCTCGGAGAGCGCCGCGCCTAGCCAACGCAGTTGGAAGACGTGAAGGCTCGCCGTGTGACGGACCATGTGATTCGGCTGGCTCAAAGTTCAAGTGCGACGCGCATGTTCCAAACGGACTTTACAGACAATCCGTTTGGATTTGCGTGTGACGTTTGCGAAAGACTTTGGCATAACCGTCCCTCTCGCTAAGCACACCCACGCATAACTGAGTTAAGCCACAGCCAATTTTTTGAAGACAACCTGACTAGATGAGCGCTTGTGAGAGAACATTCATCATGAGTGCACATATGCGTCAGTGAACTTTCATCTGCGAGTGCATGTACAGTGACTTCTTTTTCTGTCCTTCTTCCTTATCATCTTTCTTCCCCTTTCCCCACGTGTAGGATAGCCAACCAAGGCGAGATCTTGGTTAACCTCCCTGCCTTTCCTTATTCTCTCTCTCTCTCTCGCTGGCTGAAAAAGAGGAGGACGTTGGCTGCAGGCGGATCTAGCCTCGCTGGAATTGCCCGCAATTGCTCCCCGCCGTTATTCAGCAGAGGTTAAAAAACCTAAAATCTACAGATACGTCGTTCAGTGCGACAGACAAGGTATATGGCCCATCGCAGCGAAGTTTCCATAGAAGCCTACATAAACATGGCGGTTTATGGAGGCTGGGGCCATCTGTGTTGCGTAGAGACACTTCTGATGGAACTAACCTATTGTAACATTATACACGAAAAAAAAAGAAAGCACAGAAAAAATACGTTTGCGTGCTGCTTGGCGCTGACTATTGATATAATAATATATTGCACATCTTGCATGTGCATATGCATAACGACAGACGACAAACGCTCAGATATATCTGCAGGCACACGCCCATGCATGCATGCATGTTCTTATGTTGAAAAAAAAATGTATCTCCAGTAAATAGGATAGAACCATGAGCCTATTAGCCCTCAGGCAGCTAAGCCATGGGTTTGTTCAATTTTCTGTCGCTATTGGCTAGCTATAACCTGACCGAGAGTCAACGAGCTCAGAATTCCCCGCTGATTGAAGGCAAGCCGTCGTCTTTAACGCTCAAACAATATGGCATCTTGACCAGACGTCACATTCTAAACCACTAATTACTTCGCATATTAAATCAAACTCATGCGATGGTAGTAGTAGTAGTAGATAAGGTTCACGTGGAGCGAAGACGTTCGAAAGCTCAAAAGCAGTCGTTGTTAGCTCACGCATACGTATTTCAATTAATCTGATTCATCTGACGAAAATTCTCTAAAGGGCCGCCATACAACTTAATTACAACTTAATGTATGTGCTTCTGAAAGCCGACTTAGGAAACATATAGATGTCTCAAGTGTGGGCGTCTTTTCAGATCTAATCAGCACTGCGCAAAAATGTCATACACGTCATCGACTAAACGGGGCAGCAGAAAGAATATGAAAATATTCCGAAAAAAAGATAGGCGAAATTGCGCTAGCTAGAGTTCTTAAACTTGCATAGGTGTAATGTATTTGTCCCTTACGGTATAGCGAACAACGCATTACTATATAGTTCACGTATCACAACAATGCAAGTCCCATTTCAATCGCAACGCTCTTGTTGATGTCGCTGACGAAGCTTCGCGACCCATGAGAACAGGCCTCGATGAAATTCGTGCTGTCAATGAACTTGAGCAGTTGATATCTATGCGACATGAAATTAACGCTGTCGGGAGCTGTGCCATTTGTTTCGTTGTGACCACTTCCGCTGGCTCAGTAAATACTTAGAAATATATTCCCGAAAGTGATCGATCGAGAAGACTGCCCCTGGCGTCAGCGCAGTTTCGCAGTCAGGCTAACTACGCTGTAAGCTTAGCGGCGACCGCGTATGTCAGACCTACGCAACACTCTTTCGGGGATACGCACACCAAGTGTAAGCGCGGAGCTACGACTCTCGAATCATAATCTGTTTCCACCATGGCACTCAAGGCAAAGAAAACACGAGCTCCTATAGACTATAGTACATATCTGGATGCAGTTATCCAATCTCCTTTTTTTCCCCTCCATTTGGAGCGCGAATGCCAACATATATAGACTATGGAACAAGACGGCGCGTCGCGGTAACCGTAGATTCTATTTAACTATACTGCATTCGCGAGAAAAACGAAGTTAAATATCGCGCGCGAATGCGTTTACTGACATTACTTTCCTGGAACAGGAGAGGGGGTGACAAGCGCAAAACAACAAACACGCTCATCGCCGGCCTCTGCGAGAGCGAACATCGTGTGACGGCCATCAAAACTTACTGGAAGAATTTCCCGGGGCGGCGGTCACTTTCTTGCCTTCGAGCTGGATGTTGCCGCGGCTGCACCGGTTGTAGAGAACGAGCTCGATCTGGATGGAGCGGCCGCCTTGGACGTCACTGCCTAGATTTCCGAGTTTGTTCTTGAGGTTGAAACCCTGGCACTTCACCTGAAACGGAGGAAAAGAGGCCGCGTGACGCGCGCTGCAGCAACGCGGCGGCGCACGAAAACGAATGGGCGAGCCGTATTTTCGTATGAAGTTCACCACAGGCAAATCTGGCACTGCGACATCGTTCAGCCGCCATGGGAATGACGGTTTGTCTAATCCTCGCGGCTGTGACTTCAGACGTTCTTGTGACGTTGTTTATTACCAATTTACCTGCCTTAATTGGTCTAAATGTCCGAGCAAACATATTTTTTTTCCAAACGCGTAAGGTAATAAGACCGTGCACGCGTGCATAAACATCGCCAATTGTTGCATTTATAACGAAATATTTCGTTGAATATGACCAATCACAGAGTCACAAAGTCGTTTGAAGCCAGATGGACGAAGTTTAGGTGGAGGCCGTGTAACACCATTCCCGTGACGGCTGAAACATTATGCTTGCAGCTACCATAGATGCTAAAGCCAGATTTCCCTTTAGTAAAATTTCGTAGCAATATCTACGGGGGCGAGCAAGGGCGGAGAAACTGAAAGCGAAAGGCATGCACAATGACTGAGGCGCATTACCTGAATGAATTTATTCTCCTGTCTGCATGCAGGATAGAAGCAGAGGCTAAATGACGTATGCACTGTAAAATAATTTACACCCTTAAAATTAATAAGGGTGTAAATTATTTTACAGTGCATAAGCCTGACGAAGGCTTCTGCTCCTATAATTCGGCACGCAAGCCGTATACGCCACACACAAATCACACAAACTCGTGCTGAAATGACAGTGTGTCGCGAGACAGAAAAACTGACATAAAAAATACGCGTACGAAGACCCAACAGAATACACTGGAAGTACACTTCGTTACAAAACGCAACTGTAACATAATACAGGGGGAAAAAAAAGAAAAGAAAGCTATTATACCGGGTGTTTCAGTTAGGAATGTGTAATCCTTAAAAATGGTGAATCATCATCATCATCATCATCATCATCATCATCATCATCATCATCAGCCTATATTTATGTCCGCGGCAGGACAAAGGCCTCTCCCTGCGATCTCCAATTACCCCTGTCTTGCGCTAGCTGATTCCAACTTGCGACTGCGAATTTCCTAACTTCATCACGCCACCTAGTTTTCTGCCGTCCCCGACTGCGCTTCCCTTCTCTTGGTATCCATTCTGTAACTCTAATGGTCCACCGGTTATCCATCCTACGCATTACATATACATATACATTACATATACATTACATATACAGAGGTTAAAACGTTTCTGTTTCTTCTTCCACGACTCGCTTTTCGTTCCGGTGGACATCAGAAATTGGGCGATAATCACTGATAACATCTATGCTTCACTAGATACACTAACGAACGTTTCAGTTAATTACCAAAAGGGGAATGTTGCAATTGCGGAGTTGAATGCAGTCGGTGGTCAACGTATAACCGCCTACAGTGATTACCCTCTAAATTACCACCAGTTTTAACATATGTGTCTCCAATATCTGCCCGGAGATACATATGTGTTCCCACCTGCATGTCTTTTTCTTTTTTTTTTCTCCGTAGTGCTTAAGGATTTCTGTGAAAATAATGTGTGAAGCGCCAGTGCACATGGCCACGAGTTTGTGCACGGATATCTCGAAACTGGTGCTAGTTTAGGGATATTTACATGGACCTGTCTTGGACAATGATCAGCTTCGATTCCGTAATTGCAGCACGGGCCCTAATTTAACTTTCTGATGTTAGTTTCTGATGCCCACCTGAGCAAATAAAGCGTCGCCCCCCGCCCCCTCCCCCAAATAAATAAACAATAATAATGGCCTCTTCGTTTTCACTGCACTGTTTTAGGAATTGCTGAGTCTTCGCTGAAACGCCCGGTATAACAACCAAGAAGCCGGCTCCTGTCAGCACTCTAACCGCGAAAGTGAAGACCATGACGACGACGATCGTGGAAGGAGCACGATTTGCTCACGAGGGCGTTGCTTGTAGGCCCTTACATGTTGTACTTTCTCCAGAGCCGTTTTGCCCTTTCGCCAGTGCAGGGCAGCCAACCGAAGGCATATCCTCTCGTCAACCTCCCTGTATTTTTTTATATCTTTATCCAGCTAGAATAAAGCGCCCAACGCATAAATTAATATATATATATATATATATATATATATATATATATATATATATTGCTTCTTTATTTCTGCAAAGGTTAATATGCAAGAAACAGGGGAAATAAGTTCAGGAAGCACGGTGAACACAAGTTCGCGTAAATTACGTATAAGTAGATCATGAAGAGCTCCAATTATTGTAGAGAACGCGCTTGATAGTTTAAGCGCTCGAATTAAGCAGAACCGAGTTCACAAGAGCGGGTCATACCGGTACTGCGCGCACCCTACAATAGTACGTCTGCTTAGGTGCCCGTGACAAGTTAGGGAATTTTGGCAGAATAACTTTATGCCCCGTTTTCTTTTGTTTTTGTTTTCTTCTTCTTTTTTTCTTTGCGGCTGACATGACACAAGTGCACCTGCGCCAAACTGCGTCGCGCAGGGCCTATCAAACAGCTCATCGCGCCGGCTCAAATTGACGCCAATGTTGCCACCCCTCTTCGCAGCCTCTTCGTGCCGAGCGATAGGAGTCTGGGCCGCCGAGCGGGAAGGCGTAACGCCAACAGTGCACGGTCGACGCCTCGGGCGATCGCGCGGGTGGTGTGCATGTCGTGCGCAGTGGACGTCCGGTGGCGGCGGCGGCGGGATTCGCAGTGCTCTGCGCGAAATGTCGGCTGAATTTGTCAGCTCGTCACGTCACGTCATGAGCGGGATCCAGCAGAAGACAGGTCGAGTCCGGAATCAATCACGGCGCCTGTTTTCGACGCCCCCGAATTTTCCCGCGCCGCAGACGGCGGCCGTCCGGAGCGCTCCTGATGGACGGCGTTCGGGCTGCTTTCGCCAAAGCATGCGCGGGGAGACGGCAGCCGATTGGCCCCCGGGCAAGATTCCGCGGCTGACAGCGGCCGGCCGAAGGCGACCCGCGGCCACGAAAAGGTTGATTAACTGTGCCGTGTACGGACCCGCCCCGTGACGAGCCGCCGCCACGGGGCTCCCGACCCGAGCGCCCGAAATAAGAGACGCGCCGCCTCGGTCGGTCGCGCCGCGCTTCGAGAAGCCCATTCACAGGACCAAGCTCGGGACCCACTGAGGAAGTCGAAGGTGTCGAAAGCCCCTGTATAGGGTGCAAGTCACCCGAAATGTACCGACGAAGCGTTTCGGCTATAGGTCAACCAATATGTGCTCGTGTGCCTGTGTATCCTTCTCCCGAGAGAGGTTCGGCGACCAAGTCTGTAATATAGTCCTCGCGCTCTCCTACGGATTTCTCTCGATAGCTGTCTGGAAACCGGTGTATTAGACAGGCACAAAACGGTCGCCATGCAGAAGCCAAATAATTGCCTTTGGTTTCGAGCGATTGAATTCATCTTGCGTCTATATAGAGAATTGCCTTCGCGGAGGACACAGATCATCTAATTCAGCAAGTGTGAGCGTTCCGCGGAATGGTACTTCACACGAATGAATTCACGGCACGCAGCCCCCACAGTGGCCTAGCGCGCTCCATGAATTTTCAGTACACATTCCAAGAACCTCAGGTTATTACCCTGCTTTACACGTCGCGGCAAGCTGGACATTTCATCTTTCTTATTCTTTTGTTTTTTCTTGTCACTCGAGGTAAAACACATAAGGCCACTGAGTGGCTTTCGAAGCCCGTAAGTATTATTAAATGCGAAACGACCCCTTCTACAAGCCCTGTCAGCTATACTTCTTGCGGGCACCTATATACAACGCCACCGCTGGAGCAACCACCGAGGGCTGCAGAATTACCGATTCGATGCGGAATACCGAGAGTACTTAAGACATCAGGACAAACGCGTGCGTTGACAAAAATTCCGGCGAACCACCGGCGCACCAGGAAAAAGGAAGTGAACGCAAACACTTGGAACCTCGCCCGATGTGTTGCACAACACAAAGAGCTTGGGTGCAAAGCCCGGTCGGGAACTTTTTCTCCGTTCCGCAATGGCGCTATTTGTCTGGTACGACTGTTTTTCGTTTCCTTTTTACGCTCGCTTTGAGTTCTGTTTCACGACAAAATGCGCACCTTCCCCTAGAAGCTGCAACGAAAAGTTCCAATTACAGAAGAAGAAAAAAAAATTTAAGAAGACATAGCAGATCCAGGAAAACTTTTAGTATGCATATAACAAGAACAGCGTCAGGTGAGAGCGAACCCCAAAAGGGACCGCGAGCATTTCTTAATGCTACATGAAAGCTAGCTTCGCCTTAAGATTTCGTTTTAGTGGGTATAGGCTATGGGTGACATGCCTTACGGCAGTGGGAAGGACATTTGATTCATTACCAGTCATTATTATTAGTCGGTCTAACGAAAGGTGGTAAAAACAATGAGAATCCCATCGCTGCTGTAAGCGTAACAGTTTTACGAGGTCGGCTAACATCACACGTGGTTTGTCATTAAATCGCCACAGAAGGTGCGCTACGATATAAGTCGCCCGCTAGCTTCGGATAACGCAGTCTTTCCTTTTGCTTAAAATATATTATGTTGTCACGTATGGCAAACTTAACAGAGAACGCTGCGTCGACATATATAGTAAGCGGAAATTCGGATGATCCCCATCTGCTGCTGCTGGGTTCAGGCACAACAAAGGCCACAAGGGAAAAAGTGCTTAGAGGTGCCTATCTACGAACAGTTATTATGGCCGATAAGCTCCACAGGCCAGTTATGCAGCTTATTCACGAAGAAAAACTGCACGCATTTATTTATTCATAACAAGCCGTATGGCACACCGCGTAGTTGAAAAAAAAAAAAAAAAAAAAAAAGATGCAGAGTAGAAGAAACAGATGTGCAAACTGTTCAGCTTTACAGCGAATATAATGTGACATGCACGAACAGTTTACGCTCGATCTTCTTTCAGCAGATATGTCCAGAATCTGAGACAGGCGCCTTTGCGTGATCAATTATTGTAAGCGTAAGTATGCGTGCTACACACAATGCCGACTTCATTGAAAAAAGTTATTTAATCGCAACATCTAGTGAGCTAATGTCCGCGTAACTATGATAACGTCCCAATAGCCGCAAGAAACGCAGGTTTGATCGTGCATGAAAGCTATTTGCATTTGGCTGATAACAAGCTATTGGCTAATAACAACTGTGCTGTTGCTATTAGCCATGAACCAATACAAACTCGCCGGTTTTCTATCCTCGTCGGCGCTTTCGTTGAGCCTACGCCTTCCTTCGTCTTCGTTTTCAGTGCGCTGTTGTTATTAGCCATAAGTCGTAAGTGGCTGTCAATTTTTTTTTCTGAGAGGGGAAAGAAGGAAATTCCTGCTGGTCGCTCTGTCCAGCGTATCAACTGCCACCTGAGGGGAATAGGGAAGTGGGGAGATAAAAGGTTACATAAATGACAGAGATAGAGAAAAGAAATATAACTATCTGAAAAGCATACACATATTTGCGACTAAGTTAAGTGTTCGCCTTAGTTTCTCGTGTTTGTCACGTCACAATGTGTTCGCACACGCTACGACACACGATCTGAAGTGTTCCACTTCCACAGGAACAATATGATCTTCGGTTTTCCGGTCTGTTCGTACGAAACTTTATGGTTTGTACTCTTTCCGGCTCGAATGCGAAACTGTCACACCGTTATTCACACAATCAGATCTCTCGATTGCTCGTGGTCATCGTTACTCGCCAAACGATCTTGAGATCCTCTGAAAGGTAAAAATTACAGCAAGAGAACGCACTGTCACGGAAGATGACGCTAACATATACCGCGGGGTGCGCACTTGTCATTTATGTATGCTAACCACTTGTTACCATAGCGGCCCTCCTCACGAGGCAAGTCGAGGGCCATTTCCGTTCGCGCCCGGCTCCCAGATAATCTCTCTTGTTTTGCCTACTCCAGAGAGCGCACAGATACGGTGCGACAGCGGTCACTTCATTAGCCGCGGCTGTTTCTTACTTTGTTGCCAAGGTGCGGGTAACGGAGTCACTTGATTTTTAGATCGTGGCACAAAGAGAGAGAGAGAGAGAGAGAGAGAGAGATGGTGAGGAAGGCAGGGAGGTTAACCAGATGTTAGAATCCGGTTTGCTACTCTGCACTGGGGCAGGGAAATAAGGGTTAGAAAAAGGACAGAGAGAGAGAGAGAGTGAAAAAAAAAAAAAACGTACAGGCCCGAAGTGCGCAGCGACAATCTCTTAACAACGCGTTCAACCAATTGGACGACCGGCCTCTGTCGGAAGAAAGAATTCTCCCCCACAGACTGGACTTAACGTCACAGAAGAAGGCTGTGCAGGCGTTTCTGCGCTTCTCGCGAGCCGCCGGCCTATCTGAACGACTGTGATTAGAACGCTCTTCCGTGGCGCAAGGCGAACGAAGCACTTATGCGGAATGTTGCAAAGGCGTCCTTCGGCGTAAAATGAAGCCTGAATCAACGGGCTATTGATTTGGGAGTGAATTGTTTCTGGTAAACTGCACGGCGGTGAGGAGCTTGCAATTCGCCTGCCGCTAGCGCGGGCACTTATTTCTTGCCTTCCCTGTTCTTGAATTTTGCTATACGTGCGGAATATAAGGAAATAGGAAAGGGGTGGACAACATGCGAGCGAAGCTTAGTTCGCTCTACGAGAGAGCGTGGACGACCCACGAACCAAGCGCGCGTGTTTTAGAAGCGCCTCTGACAGCTGTTCGGTCGTATATGTACGTCTGAAGCCGGAAGGCCACGATCAGAAATGTTCCTCTCCTCACGTTGTCCGCGGCACGCTATGGTGCAACGTTTCCGACATTCACTACTTGTACACGAAGTCCTTCTAGAACAAACTTGTCGTTTCTGTTTCTTCTTCTTTTGGCGCTGCTGGCGCCTTCGTCGCTGAGGGCTCCGTGAAAACTCTGCACCAACGTGTCGAGGAGAAGAGGGCGCGCTTGGCTGCGCATCTAATGATTTTTTTCTCCCCCACTTGTTCGCACTTCGCTCTTTATTATTTCCTTCTTCCTCCTGGAGAGAGGGGCGGGAGTTGCGCCGTTCCGGCTTTTGTTCCGTTATTAACCTCTGCTCCCGACGTTTTATCGGAAGGCGCACGACGACCTCTTTGAACCGCGCCGCGCCAGACGTTTCAATTAATATTGCGCCACGGCGTCGTCGCTCTTGCTGGCGCGAGTCGGGGAAAGTGGCGCTGGCGCGCGCTTTTTCCAGCGCCGCTTCGCGAGCTGTACCTTCTTGGCCAGGCCGACATTCCCACCGAGGCAGCGAGCGCGCGAGGTCGAGGCCTTTTCTCGGCTCGCGCGAGCGCGCGCTCTTCCTGTACAGCGCGCTTTCGGAGGCGGCGGTTGCGTAAGGAGGTTTTCGGTGGTTGACAGCCGTCCCCGATAAGGAAGGAGTCCTCCGCGGCCGCCGCCGGCACACAGGCAGCTGTGTTTGTGCCTCCAGCGTAGCGCACGGCTTACACGTCCGAGAACCCAATCCACGCGAGGTAAACAGGGCGCTTATCTCTATGGGTTTATAGGGCTGATGAACTCGCGACGTGTATCACCGCGGTTCGCTTCAAAAGAACGGTCCGCGCCGGTAATCATAATAATGGTGCTGCAGCCGAAAAAGAAAGAAAGGCCCGGAGCGAAGACGCAAGGTGGCCAACGGCAGAGAGAGGGAAGCGCACGTCTTCGCTGGTGGCATCTCGTTCTGACCCGAGGCTCGCAGCCAGATCCGGAGGAGGCGCCTCGGTGCGGTGAAATACGGCGAAGCCATGCCGGGGGCCCCCCCTCCGGATTCCCCGCTCGCCGCCCTCCACAGTGCCGCTTGAGCACAAGACGCTTGTGTACACAGCACGGGCCCTCAGACGTGCTTCGGCGAACGCGCGCGCTTCTTTCTGGCCCGAATCCACTCCAGGGTCCTTCCACTTCTCGCGTTGCTCTGCCACCGGCCGCCACTCCAGCCGGGGTTTCTCTCTGAAGAGATGGGACTTTGCTCGCTGGCTCCGCTCATTTTCTCGGGAGGTAAGCCAGGAGGGGAACATCAGCAGAGTCACTTAAGACAATTACCATTCACAGCGGCTATATAGACTGGGGAGACACCGGCGTCGTCATAGTTGGAACGGATGACGACAAAGATTGGTTACTTGACCGCCACAATCGTTCTGCCAGTGTGTCTCGTAGGACCTCTGCCAGATGAGATGGTGGAGAATTGCTCCACTTCCGACGCTGCTGGAAAAACACTCCGGTTCCACAACTTGTGGACCGCCATGATTTAAGAAGCCCTGCAGGAGTATTTGTTCGCTGGAGTTTTGCGGACATGTGACAGCTGAACGGCATTCGCCGATAGCGCCCTTTTCGGCACACCAGGTATTTGAATACACTATGCAGGCCAAGGTACCTTGTGCACTGAAAAATATATGGTGCAGTATGCAACGGCAGAATGATGACATGGAACGAATGCCGCAAGAATATCCTCAGCTGATTTCTGACACACACGCACACACACACACACACACACACACACACACACACACACACACACACACACACACACACACACACACACACACACACACACACACACACACACACACACACACACACACACACACACACACACACACACACACACACACACACACACACACACACACACACACACACACACACACACACACCACACACACGCACGCACGCACGCACGCACGCACGCACGCACGCACGCACTCACGCATGCGCGCGCGCGCGTATCGTGGAAGAACGATCGCGGAAGAACGATCAGCGATACTTATTCCCCCCAAAAGTTACAACCTATATGTTAAAAACAGTCAGAAAAATGCTCAGGAGACCTTATTGTGCACTCTAGTCTATGCTAGTTTATGCACGGAAAACTTATGTTTAAAAGAAGATAGAGCAGCAAAAAAAAAAAAAAAAAAAAAAAGGGAACTTACTGGAACATCCCGAAGAAAAAACTTGTTCCTGCGCCGAATGATTCCTCCCAGGCGACGTCTTACACCTGCTAAACGGGCTTATTTTTTTTTTTTTTTTTTTACCGCTCTTTCTCTCGTATTTCGGCTTATTATAGCTCGACGATAGGTAATGAATTCTATTTCCTTTGGCAAAAGCTACTCTATACCGCGTATTGCTGCGAGGACTGTATAAATTCTGGTGTTTTACGTGCCGAAACTACTATCTGATTTTGAGGCACACCGTAGTGGAGGGTTCCGCATAAATGCCGACCACCTGGGGAATGACAGTACACGAGTGTTTTTTGCATTCCAGCAGCGTCACGCCATAGCCACTGAGGTACCGCGGCGGGTGCGACGACTGTCTCTGATTATTAACGATGGGAGATTTGACACTAAAAAAAAAGCAATAAAAAAACGATGACCAGGTTTCACAGCGGCGGCAGACGTCAGAATTAGCATAGTACTCGCCAATACGATTATTAATGAATAAATTTCACTAATTATTATTTTATATGGGGCGTGTTGCAATTGCAAAATTGAAGCTTCTCCATGCTCAAAACATCACCTTTTGCTAGAAACTCTGCCTCAATTGTGCCAGTTTCAGAAAATAAGTACTCAATATCTGCAGCGAAACGTCTAGCTGTTCAAATCAATATATCCCCGGAATGTGGAAGCACACAGTGTGGAAACGATTAACTGGAACAGCCATGCATTTGACAGCAGATGTTGCGTCCGCATTTATCGAAACTGCTGCAAGGCACAGTTTCTAGCAAAAGGTTACGCTTTGAGTACTGAGCGACCTCACTTCCGTAATTTCGACAAGTCCCATAAAGTAACTAATTAAAACGTCAATTAGTGAGATTTGCGCGATAATCGTCAGTATTTGCGATGATTAAATAACAAATCAGCGCACCTACACCAAGCGAACCGTCAGCGAACCGTCAGCGAACCTATCAAGATGCCCCTGCCCCAGAACGAATGTTTCTTGCAATTCACTTCGACGTTACCTCACCGGTCTCTCTTTACTATACACTTACTACGCACGCTTCTACTACTACGAGCCGAAAGAGCCTCAGCAGTTCTGTGCAAAGATAAGGGTTTCACGCATGCTGATGATGTCACGCAGGCTTTCTTGGGCATCGTCCTGCACGGCAGCATGGAAACTGGGAGACACGCAGTGGTTATTGCTCGGCAAACACTCGAAATGACCTCCTCGGAGATAAGGACTTGAAGTCATGCTTGAGAAGAACGCGGCATAGAACGACACAGGCTGCAGCGCCATCTTGCACCATGCATGCAAACTATTTGGCGACGCGAAGTGCTAAGCGGGGGCGAAACGTCAGCTCGGGCGAGCTCACGAGACACGCAGCGAAAATGAGAGTGGTATACGCGCAGTTCATCATCAGAAAAGACGACGCCAACGAGCACGCAAAATGTTTCAAGTAAAGCACTCGCGAAAGCAATGTTGAGAGTTAACTTCAAATTCAAAAGGTCGGTTTTCTCCAATCCTTGCGATAATCAGTTCAACGGAAAAACTGCATGTCGGGCAGTAAGCCAGGCAAACATTTCCAGCTTTTCATTAAAGACACCATCTCTGTCTTTAATCACGAAGTACACGCGCTCATTCTGCCGTTTGATATGTACATGATACACGTTAAGGTGCAAGTTGCTCTCTACTGTGCTCTATGAGCAGCAAAATTTACGCATGAAAGTGTTCCACGTAAAAAGAAAAAAAAAAGAAAAGATAGTACATGGAGCGCTCAGGCGTTGGCGTTGGTTTGCGTAACGCCAGAAAAGACTGCAATTACACTTTTACTTCTTTTTTTCATCGGTCAATTCCACTATGTGTAAGGTTTCGTTCGAAGTTTAATTAAACTTCTATAGTTTCCTCCATTCAACAGTATTTGTTTTAACCAACGTATTTCAACCAATTCGTTCACATACGTGTTTAAGCAAGACGTCATCCAATTTGCTATTTTGCGCAGGGTGAACATAACATTAACAGAACTGCACCTATATCATACAAAGCCAACAGAATTTGTTAGAAATGTTCTGCAGTCATTGAACCCATGTGCGAGTTTCTTGACTAAATATCGAGTCTCCTCAGCGCCCCGGAATCTTCTCGCGCATAACAGAGCTTCGGGGGAGATTGACACTGGTTAATCAAAACAACTCTGCAGCCTCTGTCTTTCGTATTCGTCATGTATGACTCCCAGATAACGCTGTTCTCGCACTTTCCCGCCACCTCCTTCTCCCTTCCTATCCTCCCCCTCTTTTTCTTCTTGCTTAAGTCTTGGCACGATCATTTGGAAACAGTGTGTGACATTCAAGAGGTTCGTACGTCTTTGCAATGACGCTGAACCCGCCTGCGGTCGCAAGAAGAAAGAAGGAGCCACCTAATGAGACCTCTTTTCGGCGACACCGTTAGTCGCGAGTCCTGCTTGTCATCACACAGGCGTGCGAATACACCGCGCGGCAGACACTGGCGGCCCCTGGAGTTGTGCGGCAGTACATCGTACGCGTCGCCAGCTCGGCAATGACACGCCGTCGTACACCGGTGTTGGGCGTCGCGCGCATGCGAGCAGACACATACACAGAGCAAAGCACATACATATAGTCGCCCGCGATGATAACGCATGCCGACAACTTTCTACGTCCGAGCTATCGCAGTCCCCTCGGCCACTGCTCGTACAATAAAGCTACCCTCCCTGGTCATAAAAGCCAGCTGACAGGCAGCACGTCGCCCTCGCGTTGTACGCGGCGCAACGAGCTATTGTTATACGGCCGTGCAGCGGCTGCAGTTCCGAAGCGAAGAACGACCGGGAGTGGAGGGCACAACACCTATCGCGCCGCGCCCACGCTACAGAGCAAACCGCTTGGTGAAAACAATTCGCCAGTCAACTGTGTCCTACGCGATTTCTTTCTGCGTATTTATCTTCGCGCGTGCGTGTATCACTGCGCTACATGAGTGTTTCTGTGCATGCGAATAGCTGGCACTGCAGTGCGTGAATTCACAGAGTTGACTATACGTATATATGACCGTGCAGTTAGCTATTTTATCTTATCACCACTCCAGTGTTCTCTGCTTTCCCACATGCCACCGCAGTCTCCAGTGAATTTCACTCTACATTTGTCAATGGGCCATGCTTAAACAGCGATTCAGTAAGCTCCACCTGTAGCCCAACAATCCGTCAGCCCTGCTACTTCACGCTGTTGACGCCAAGACACAAATGGTGAGCAACCATTCAAAGCTCGGTTTCATGACTAGAAAGATGGTTTCTTCCAAGGAAAAAAAAAAAACATATCGTTATTGACTGTTAAAGCATGACATTATGTAGTTCGGAAATGTACTATATCTAAGAAACAGCAAAGGTCCCGAACTTCGGAACCCAAGGTTGAAGCGGGAAGACTAAGATAGTTAGGCCAGGTAAACGAAAGGAAACTAGCGCTACCTTGACAAAAAAGGCCACGAAGATTTGCGCGGGTGAAAAGAGTAAATGAAGAGGAAGTGCCTCAGTGATGGTAGAATGAAAATCATGGACGACGATGCCGGAGAACATAAGAAAAGTCATAAAAGAACAAGAAGGCGTTGGTGCAGTGGTTGCTGTACTGTCGCTGTCTTAATCACGAGGTAGAGATTAACCAGGGGAGATATACAACTCTTGTCGAAGGAGACGACGCCACTAGGAGCGCGAGTCTTGCTGAGTTCTGTCTGCGTCGTGTCGCGCTCGTTGAATTCCTGGCCCGAGCTCTTCAACCTCGAGACGAAAGTTCGCCTTCCTCTCCAGTGATCCAAAGCAGTGTGGATTCAACAGGAGGCCGACTAGATGTCTCAAAGTCAGCTGAGGTCATGCGCGCTGTGGTTTCGTATCTTTTGCTGAAGGCTGTATCATTTTTCATTGCGATGCATGTTACATCCCGCGGTGCTCAAGCAGCGGGCCGGCGACGATCCGTGCGTGGTAGCAGTCCGGTGAGCGATTACAGAGGAAAAAACGAGTGGACACGCCGTTGAATAATATATCTTCTTTCGGCTCGACCACAGGTTGAGTTGCACTCGGAATTAATCAATATCGCGACGGCAGTGGCTGCCACGTGTGTTTGGTGTATAACTTCTAATTTAACAAAGGGGATCTTGCTATAGAAACCGTGACGCATTGCCCTGGACAAGCCGCAACAGAATTTGCTATGAACTGTTGCTTCCGTTCAGTGTGCCTGAGAGACGATGGAGTCATAGAAGCTGACCTGAACAGATTTCTTATGAGTGTGACCCATGAAAATATTACACAAGAACGGAAAGATTAAAGCGATTAAGTAACTGGCGAGGAATTGTGCAAGAGTTGGGCCACCGTCACCATTTCTGCGCAATGGAGGCATCTTGTCTAAACGAGGGGCGATCCAAACATTCCCGGTATCTTTCTGCCCTACTGTGAATGGTACGCTGCTCCGGTGCTAGAGGGAGCCCATTGTGCGTGGACTAAACAGCGTGAGTAGCGTAGATGAGTGGGCGACGTGGACAGCGGCGGAGAAAGAAGCTCATAGGAGATGCGGTAACAATATACTGGAGAGTTGCGAAGGAGAAGAAGCCCTGTGTAGCTGCATCAAGCGCAAATAATGCAATCAAAAGGGGAAAGGGAATCAAGCTGCTTGAGGCGTTATAAATGAAAATTTATAAACAAAACTTGTAAATGAATATAAAACGAAAAGCGGCGGAGCAGCCTTCTACTCTCCGCGGGGACGGGGCAATTTGATTCCGGAAACTTTTAGATGGCGCATCGTAGGAGCACCGAACAGCCTACTTTTGCTCATACACTATACGGAAAACGCGGGCTGACTCGATGAGCTTCTAACTCCGTTCCATTGGATACCATGCGTGGAGTGGCGCTAGATAATCGTCGCGCATGCTTTGAGATAAATTGTGCATAGCTTTTGCGGCATGCAGAGCAGCGAAGCATCCGCACATGCGTGCACATATGCATGTAGTCAATAAACAGCTGCAGGCGAACATATTGTCTGTAGGCGATTTGATTCCTCCATTTCTTTGCTGTAGGCGTATCACGCTCGCCCACAGTCGATCAGTTCAAGTCTCAGTCTTTCTGTAACCCATTTGTCCAGTAATGTACGGCTTAGTTTCATTAAAATATTAGCCACATTGTCATCACAATAATGGACACCGAGTATACTTTTACACATTGATGAGCCGTACATCATTGAGCTCCTAAGTAAATGCCACCGTGGAAAGAAGCCTGTTTGCCCTAGGAGTGAAAAATGACAGTTTTAGTTTTTGTGGTGGTTTATTTGGAAGCAACCATAACCAGAAGGTTATAGTGTATGTAAAGGCACCTCAGCAATAATGCACTGCCCACCTATCACTGTCTTCCCGCTAACCAAATTTCACGACAATCACGCCTCTAAAATGTTCGCATTTCGTTCGTTCGTGTCCTTTCAGTAACCGTGGCTCGTGGATGCCAAAGGCGGTACACGTTTCCATGTCGTCTCGCCGACATAAGTGCGTAGTTTCCTGCCCCTACATTCTCGTTCGCTATTACGAAGATCAGGGCAAAGCTAATGATCGTTGAATCGACAGGCAATACAACCCCCATTGGTGTGTAAAGGGAGTAGTTGCGACTCAGGAATATCACGGTCAAGAAGACTTGAACGCGATTTCCGCCCGTTTCATCGCAGTTAATTCCCCTCCGGCCGTGACTGTCAACCGGACACCTAGCGACGTCTGTCTGGACATGGCGGCGACGAGTTGGAGCGCCGACGGGAGATACGACAGCGCGAGTGCGCACTGGAAGCGGCGACCCCCGAGTCACGTTCGCGCCTGGGACGCACCTGGACGCAGTCGGGGGGACAATTACCTGCGGCGGCGTGCGAGTCAGCGCGAGACACCGGACACTGTTATGGCAGCCGTGCTTTCTTCCACGCGAAGGACCCTCCAAGGACGCGACGGGCGACCTTGCGCCAAGGATGCGGCAGTGTCGAGTTCGCTGGTGTCGGCTCGCTCTCTCGCGCGCGTATGCCGCGACACGCCGGTCGCCCCACCGGCGCGCGCGCGCGCGCGCGCGAACGCATTCTTGGCGCGGCGATCGCTCGCGCGGAATCCGCCGGGCCGCGCGCAGTGCGTGGCAAGGCGACGCTAAAAAACCTTTAGGCGACGCGGCCCGGTAGCTGCGCTCATTCACATTCCGTTCACAGCGGCCGCGCGCCGGCTAAAAGGCGAGCGGCGGCCGAGACACGACTGCGCTGTTGGCCATAAAGAGAGGCGCTAATTCGGCGCTTATCGCGCTGATTATGTTCGTAGCGGTTTTAAAACCCCGCTGACATTAAATGCCCCCGCGGATTGCGCTCCGCAATGTTTATACTGCCCTCGCTCTTCTTCTCCCGATGGCGGAAACAACCTTGGCAAAACGACGGGGTGTGCTGCGGGAAAGCGCGGCGCATGCAGGAAGGCATGCCAGCGGTGACGTCCTGCCCGTCACAGCGCGCGAAGAAAATAGAAAATGAAGGAGAGAGAGAGAGAGAGAGAAAATTCCGCTTATGCGGTAAAGCGGTCAAAAAGAGGAATGACAATTATAGATAGATGTTGTAGATGATGCACGAAGGAGGCACTGTGAGGTTTGTCAAGGACGTGTCCAAGTGTGATGGCGAAAAGAAAGAAAGAAGCCAATATCGGCGTGCCGGAGAAAGCAAGACAAAGCCGAGCGTTAGCAGCCAAGAGCAGCTCTGCTCCATTCGCGCAGCTGAAGTGGAGGAGATCGGGAAAGAAGTTTCTTGAAAGATGGATTACTTCAGAAAGAAAGTGCACCGCGGCACGTCTCCCGCTTGGAAGAGGAGGGGGAAAAAAAAGAGGAGTACGACAGCGGGGGCAGGTGAAAAAGCCATAACTCGCTTTTTTTATGATCTGCCCGAGTGGATGCACTTGCCTCGCCGCCGGTCGGGGCGGCCTGCCGTAAAGGGCACTGCCGCCCTCGCGGTGGAGAGTCTTACGTAAGGGTGGTTAGTGCAGCCGCCGCTGCAGCCGTCGCACGGACGCCGCGGCGCGTAGTTATCCGTGCCGGCAGCTTCGATACGGCGGGCGCCACATTGTCTGCGGCGGAACAAGCGCGCCGGCCCGGAGCACGCGGCCCCACGCTCCGCGTTATCCGCACGACCGGGCCGCGCGCGCTCCAGGTTTGCCCCCGTTTCGCTTGCCTTTGCTTTTGCACTCGCTTGCCGTTCGCAGAGCCTGGTTAATAGCGCCCACACACACACACACACATAGCTCGGTTCCGCTGTACGCCGTCCCGGCACGCGCTCTTTTTTTTTTTTTTTTTTTTGCTTCCTCACCAAATTGTAATTTTATGGATGGCGGCCCGGTCGTCCCGCCTGTGGCGACCTACGCTCCTCGAGCGAGTATACGCTCTGTGTGTGCTACAGGCGTTCGTCGACAGCGTGCCCTTCTCAGTTGAACGGCCGATAAATAGTGGGAAACAAACAAAATAGACGGTTCTGGCGTCACCAACGCGAAGGGAAGGCAGCCAGCCACAACGCCCTGACTGGAACCGACGCCAAAAAGCCAGGCTCGGCTTCGTTTGCTTCTTTTGCAACTGTCAGAACGTGTAAATAAAGGGGGAAAATGTGTTCCCTTTTCCGATGTTTGCTATGGCGAGCATATGTGATGGCGCGAATGTTTAGCGGAGCAGGAAATTACGGCCGGACATATTTATGTGCTGCATAACTCGGGCCACTGCAAGCAAAATCACATTGCTAGATTCCAGCAGATGCGCGCATGCGTTATTCCTTTACAATACTACAACAGCGCACATATCCTAAGCTCCGTGGCCTCGATGATGTAAGTAATCACTAAAGTAAGTAGGGCGCGTGATAGAGATATCGAGAGGCAAAGGCTCCTGTTGCACGCTGTCATTGACAGACTGCAGAGTCTGGAAACAACCCTACTGGGGAAATGCTGCAAGCGAATAGGCGTGCTTCACACGCATTATTGCTGCAACCATGACAACACTTCTTCGTGGACAAAACTGGCAAATGCCACTTCTGTAATATATTTATGAAAAGGGAAGCAATGCAGCTTCAACAATGTTTCTAAATGTAGACACAACGAGGAGAATGGAAAACGACTGGTTAATGAGGACGAAAGAAAGGAGAGAGGCACGGAGGCTAAACAGAACAGAGAATACGGTTTGCTATCCTACACTAGGGGGCGGGGGAGGTAGAAAGATAATAACGGAGAGACAGAGAGAGAGAGCGAGAGAGACAGAGAGCACAAGGACACAGCATCCCAAACATGAGCCTGCTTTTCAAAGCATTTCCAGTATAGGAGTCGGTTTGAATAACAAATCAAAAGCTACTTTAAGAAGGATTCCACTGGTTTTCATTACTTTAAGCGAGGTCTAAGCGGGCAGCGAAACGGGCAGTGTCCGCAAAGGTCACGGGAAGACCCTACCAATTAGATCCATGATAAGCCTTATAAAAACAGAATTCCACATTTTTTTATTTCTCTGATCTTTCTTTCTTTTTGTGTGTGTGTGCTGTATACCGTACAACACAAACATAATTGACAGTCACCGCCGTCATTCAATGGCTGTAGAGTTCAACTGCATAGCACGGGGCCGTGGAGTTCTATTCCCGAGCGCAGCGGCTGCAAAGAACTCTAAAATTAATCTGCATCCCTCCACCACAGCGTCCCTCATGTCCCCAGTACTGCTTTGGGATGTTACAAACAAACAAACAAACAAACAAACAAACAAACAAACAAACAAACAAACAAACAAACAAACAAACAAACAAACAAACAAACACACACACACACACAAACAATTAATCAATCAGACAGAAAGACAGACAGACACTTCTAAATCTTCCTTCCTAAATACCTTGACACCGTACCTTAGTAGGCGAACGAAGCTAGTGAGGCAATTAAAAGTAGTCAACTAGCGCCTTGCAACTTGCTAGCGACCCAATTCGCGAAAGGAGGTCCCAATCCAGTCTACAGCTCTGGCACTTCCATCTGCATGTATCTATGCGTAATAACGGGATATAGAAAATAATAAATTTGATTCTGACCTAATGCACGAGCACCGTAAATCAAATACATGCGACGCAGCAGGCACCTGCACTTACCAAAAGCTCGGTGCCTGCATCGCTTGCCGTCCGCAGTTTGGACACGACATTCTCAAACTGCTAAGTAAAGGAATGCGTGGGTTGACGGTGCTGCTCTTTTTTGCGTTACTGCCGACGCGTAGCTATTCACTGCGAACCGAAGACAAGGAAGGTCGTGCGGACGCTCGGCGCTTCTTTTCCAACATCCTTCGCATCTTTGTTTGCTAGCGGGACAAGGGGTGACCGTGAAATCGCGTAAAAGGTGAGAGCCTGCAGCAAAAGTCTCGCGGGGCCGCGTGCGGTCCGCGTGGTTGAGACTCTTGACCTACAAGAAGAGACGGACGTCAAGTACATCGCTGACTGTGGCTCCGCTGATAGCACCGTCGCTCAATCGAGCAATCAATACAAGCGAATAAAGCGGCGACCTATCCGCTTGCTACCAATTCGTCAAGCAACGAGCGGAAGCAAGGCAACCGGAACTGACCATACGGCTGTCGGTACTCCGAATAAAATGCCATGTACTTACCTGCCAGCATTGCAATCTAGACCAGCTGTTTTTTTTTTTTTTTCGCTTTTTTTTACGTTACAGACATTTTTAAGGACAGTTTGTAGAGGACAGCAGTATTCCACCCCTTCCAGTGTATTATCTCAGCATGATTACTTGAATCTTCAATTAGCGAATCAATAAAGTTCAAATTAAAGATATAAATAATTATTTTAGGGCTCATGTTGCTAGTCAGTACTCGACGTCATCTCGGTGTAACAGGAATACTCGGACTATAGCGTCAGTTTCGAGATGCCGTGTCGCCGAAATGAGCGACGTTCCACGTTCGTGTTTCACGCGCCATCGTAAGGGATGACATCCGAGAAAATAATTCTAAAATCAAATGGTGTCCGACACAACATTCCGATTAAGCATACCTCGCAGCTAAACCGTATACTAAACACACGCACCACACGCACGCACGCACGCACGCACACACGCACGCACGCACGCACCACAGGCAGGCAGGCAGGCAGGCAGGCAGGCAGGCAGGCAGGCAGGCAGGCAGGCAGAGAGAGATAATGATTTTCTTTGCAGGTATAAGAGTTTTGCCGGTGTGCGTAAGACTGCTGACATACTGCGTATAGGAGGTACAAAGGGATCAAGAGATTGGGAGATGCGCAATATAAGTACGTGAATAAAAATAAGCGAGTTAAGCTATGTGGACACACCCCGAACATTGACCTGCTTCAAATCCACAAGCCTGTTGATAAGCTAAGTGCCCGTTGTGATTTTTTGTGCAAGAAATGGACTCCTCAGTGAAGCAACAATTACAGGAGATTTAAAAAGAAGACGCATAGAGCATAAAAAAAAGGAACATAAAACGCTGGCACGCGAAGCTTCTATCAGTTCTATACTAAAGGAAAGTCCGCCCAACGCGCTATCTACCAGAAATTAAAAAGCGCACAGTGGGTTTGCGCGCAGCCAGAAACGCTGATAAGCCCACATGAACGGAGTAAGCAAACCGCCAATGTACTTGGACGCACTTAGAACTTTTAATTCCGTCTGCATGCTATCAGCTCAGCGGTTTGCACTCGCAACGATAACATAATCAGGCGTGATGTGAGGTATGGACGAGACAGGTAAATAGGCGGAGAGATAACCGATAGATCTCACTTCCCACGTCCCGTTGCGCATATTTTCCGCGGCAGCCTGCTCTTATCGGACTGTGCCGAGGCACTCACGTGCCTCCTCAAGATGTGCAGCGCCTGTATCGTCGACCAACACAGTTACTACTCGCCTTTTCTGAACGCTCCGAAGGCCACAGGGAGAGACGTATATATATATATATATATATATATATATATATATATATATATATACCGACTACCACGTTATCGCAGGTGAAATTACGCGTTTCGCGACCGATAATAAATTTTTCGCGGCTTGAATCGAAACTAAGGCGCATAATCGATAACTCGCATAGCATACCGCTATCGCAAAATCGTGTTGAGAGCCGAGTTGTTTTGTCCGCACCTCCGATATCGGACGATGTCTGTACACAAAGGCAAGCGGGAGAAAGTCTCTCGCAACACTCGCGGGCCCCGCGGCACCTTGAAAAGTACGCACCTCGCTATAGTACGTCGCTTGAGTGTCTCGAATAACGTTTCGGGGCCCTTGTATTTTGGAGGTACTCATGGTAGCCTTATAGGTACTCTGTTTAAGGGTGAAAATGCGTAAGACATTTTGAGAAAGAATGGTGTGGTGTTTTCACGTGTTACCACAGCCGGCGGACACCGACGGACGGTTTCAGTGCGTGGGCTTGCGCGTTCGTACAAGTAGTTGGTTCTTCTTTCGAAGTATTTAATTGTTCAAGATTTAGTACCGTTCGTAAAGCACCCCTGTCCTTCTGAACACGCTTCGTGTATATATGTGCGCGTTGACGCTGACTCGCTGAGCGCCCGTCGGTTTCAACCGCCGCGTTGGCTCAGTGGTGGACGTTCTACTTCAAAGACGTGGTGGTGGGTACGATTCCAGTGTGCACCCTGATTAGGGTGCACTGCTTTCAGTGCACGTTAAGGGACCACGGGTGGTCATAAGTAATCCGGAGACCTCCAGTACGGCGTCTCTCATATTACCCCCCCCCCCCCCCCCCCCGTGTTAGGATAGGACGTTAAACACCGTCAATCAATCAATAGTCAGTTTTGGGCTCTTACACCGCCTCGCTTTTAGATCGACAAGACAGTCAAGAGCAAGTGGATGACCCGGTGATTCTCGGGGGTAGAGAAACAAAATTGAAAGCGGCGGCGACTTGCAGCAAACGCCGGAGTAATTACGTCAAACGCGCGCTATCATCAGCCGAACACACGTGTTACTGCGACGGTGTTCGTCAGAAGCCCATCCATCATACTTGGCGAAAGGAAGAGGAAAGCACGGGAGAGAAGAAGAAAATAAAGGGCCAGACACAACGACGGGAGATGGAAGGGCGGCCGTGCAGGCGTGGAAACATCGTTCTACAGATGTCTCGCGCGCAGTTTGCTGCAAGGAGGCTTTCACTCGGGCAGGTTTCGCGAAGTCTTCAAGAAGCGGGCTAACGACTCATCCATCAATTAAGTAAGTTAGCGCACGACAGCTTGTTTACACGTGCGGTCCCGACTCAAAGAGAGAGCAGAAGGCGATCGATGATACTGCTATAGAGGAGTTTGGTGACACGACCGTTTTACTGGCACGGCAGCTAATATTGAAAAAGGTATAGCAGCGATGGCGTCACCGAGCGTGGCGGGATCACTTCTCCAGCGCTAAGGCCTTGCAAGGATGCTAACGCAATATTTTTTCCATTCCTTTAAACACGGGGGAGTTCCATGAATGCTCCTGAAGGTGTGGCCAGAACTCAGAAAAAAAAATAATAATAATAAAGAAGGAGGTGGCGCACGCTGCAAAAAGCTTAGGTGTAACCTTCCAGATAAGCTAAAGAGGTTAGCTGTAATTACCTTTTCGGAGCTGAAATGTTGAGATGTAGTACTTTACAGCAACAGGTTTCTAAGAATATTGTGACAGTGAAATAAAAGGGTACGAGAACGACAGCAGCGCACCCAGGATCTCTGCCAGAGGAGGGGGGGTTGATAGTTTGCCAATACCATCTAAACAGCGCTAATTTCGATTTCTTCGCGGGAAATTGTCAAAAAAATTCGCTTTTTACGAGTGTGCAGAGGATTGCGCGTCTTACATCTTAGTTGCAGTACTCAAATGCGTAAGGAAAGAAAAGGGGTTAAACAAAAGAGGGGGGGGGGTTAAGTCGGCCTCAGGGGGGGGGGGGGGGTTACACCCCCCGAATCCTCCCCCGTCGGTGCGCCACTGGAGAACGACCATCGTCCCGAAGAAGACAACAAACACAGCCAGTACTTTTGCCATGACCTCCCTCCCTCCTCTCTCTCACCATCGCGTGCGCACGCACGCACGCACGCACGCACGCACACACACACACACACACACACACACACACACACACACACACACACACACACACACACACACACACACACACACACACACACACACACACACATGCACGCACGCACGCACGCACGCACGCACGCACGCACGCACGCACGCACGCTTATTCGGCTTCCCTTTTCGTACTCCTTTTCTCTCTTTTTGTGCAAGGTAAACATTAGTGCTCAGGCCATAGTTAACACCTCAGCCTTTTCCATTTCTCTATCTCTTACCTGTCACAGCCTATGACAGGCGTTCGGCTTTCGTCCGGCAGAATGAAAGAATGTATCGTTTTCGTCGCTGAAACTTGATTTGACGCGCGAACCAACAGGCGGAAAAACCGCGACATAACTTTTCGCTCGAGAACGCTATCGCGCGCGTTTACGAAAGCAGCGAGCGTATTTTATCGCTGCTACGAGCCCCGATAGTGTCCCCGAGTGCGAGCGAGCAAAATCCAAGGCTTCGTGCAGCCACCCTTTGCGACCGCAAAGAGCCGCGTTTCGAAGGATGACAACAGAAGGTATACAAGAGCGGCTATTTGGGCTAGATGGGGTGTACGGGAGGCAGGACGTGAAGGAACAAACAGAAGGACCTGCTGGCACCAATTAACTTACCACATAATGTGGCAACGTCTTGGAAATAACACTGCACGCTTTGTATCTGCATTATGAAAATGCCAAACTTAACTGAACATCGCCCTTCAAGTTTCAGAAATAAGCAAGCTCACGGTGACGGTGCATCCATTTTTTTTCCTTTTGCAGTTAATCTTTTCAATGAGAAATAAATAAAGTGAGAATGTTTCTTACAACTAATTATATTTATTTATTTTCTTCAGGCATACAAAACTCTGGATAGGCATCCGAGTGTCGAAGCCAGTACGAAACATTTACTTCATTTAGGAATCAGAGCGCGATTATGTATGTTGCGGAGGGTTTGTCGAAAGGACATGGCTGAATTCACTGCATATCAGTCAGGAAAGCTTTGGGAAGAAGGTAAAATCGACCTAGACATTCAAGAGCCCAGTGCGCGCTCTGTAGGTGTAATAAATTGCGACGCAGCCTGCGCGGAACTTACTTCGTCGGCCCAATCTTTACGATGGCAGTTGCCACAGAAATGACGTGCGCCGAGACAGAAAAAAAAAATTAATAAAAGAAAAGAAACAAAGGCAAGAAAAAAAAAATACAATTGTATAAGATGTCTGCTCGCCTCGTGATTCAGCTCACGACATTCTCAAGTTATGCGTCCAGTAAAAAAGAGGCCAACGACTGCTACGTCTCCTCCGCTTGTAAGGAATTGTTTGAAAGAACTCGTTGAAGAGAGGCAAGTAAAGAAAAGAAGAGCCGAACACGTGCTCACACGCGGCTGGCGCGGCGGGGCAAACGACCGGAGAAGGCGGCCTGCGCGCGCTCGCCGTCGGCGCCGCAGGTTCCCCGGACAGCACGCGTCAGTATAGGCGCGAACCTCTACGCCAACGCGTGCGCACGGACCCCTCTGCCCTTGCCCGTCCGTCGCGCCCCTCCCCCTCGCACCTTCCGCAGTGTGCTGTTGCTGCTGCATGTATGCATTGCACGGCCCAACCAAAGTCCATGTTGCGACTGGTGCCGAGTACGTAGGCGCCGGCGCCGTCAAGACGTTGCCAGCCGGCGTTGACGCCGTTCGCGGTCGCCGGCTCCGACTAATTACTCATTACCGTCAACGAAAATGCGGCGACGCCTTCGCAGTCTGCGACAGTGGATTAAAGAAGCGGTCAACTGACGCCCGCGCCTCATGCGGGGAAAGCGTGCGACCAGCCAGAGAAGCAGTGACAGACACAACCGTTTCCTAGTCTATTAGATGCGGATGAAGGCAGGAATGGGGTGCAAAGGAGGTAACTTCAAACTCCCACGTCGCACTTCTGATTTTAAGCGAAGAGTCATCTTACTGTAATAGCCATGTATTTCTCGTTAGAGTGTGCGGAGTATAGACGCGCGGAAAGCAATCGGCCCGCTGCCTCATGTAAATAATACAGCGTCGAAAACGTTCATGCCGATCTGCGCTTTGCCGCTCGGGCGTTAGTCGACGGATTCAATATGTTGGCACATTTATAAATGTATTAACGCTTATTCTTCATGACCGTAAATGCATATTACCTCTTGGATGCCTGACGTGAGCGACATACCTCTGAAATGAATGTCAACGTTCTGAGCTTGCCTGCCCCCAAGTGTGTGCACAATCCAATTACTTCGCACAAGGTGAGAGAGAGAGAGAGAGAGAGAGAGAAATAAAAGCAAAGGATGCGCTGCAAAGTGAGCCTTCTCTGATGGCCGTTTATTCTCCCCGCCCTTCCTCCACAGATGAGAGCCACTTGGCGTGCGACGAAGCCACTTGCAAAACCGCGTCGAAAGCCGCCGGCGTCTGACCGTGAAGCCGTCAATGCCGAGTGGACGGCGCTCCTCTTGCGGTCGCCTTCAGCGGACGCTCCTCGAAAAGAAAACAGCGCCATCATCGGAGAGTAGTCTCGGCTGCCTTTCTTTACTTTTTTTTTCTCTGCACTTTGCTTTTGACCCACTTAGCGGAACCACGTTCCGAAAGGTTTGTTGACAGTGAACGCGGAATGAACTTCACCGCGGCTCCTAAAAGAGAAGGAGAAGAGAGAAAGACGCGTATTTACTAGCTCACGTGCTTCGGGGAAGTATAGAACAAACTAGCTCTACGTTTTCCCTGTGGCTCGGGCATCTCATGCAATGCTGAAAAGAGCGGTGTCTTAAGAAGACCACAGCTACAAGCTTTTAGAATCCGGATGTAAGAAAACAAATGATAAAAAAAAGTTTTAAATCCGTAATTTGTACACGCATGCATCCTAATGGTGACAAGGAAGGAATACCTACTTGCTCGAGTTTTACAATAACGAGGTTTACATATATGTGCTACAAGCCTGTGGCTCTATGAGCTTAGCACACATAAAAAAATATGACACATTTCGCGCGAAAGCGCAAGTATGCTGTTATATATGCAACGAGAGCGTGTCCCTGTACAGTCCAACGTCTTTATAACGAGGTGCTTGGGGCCTCCAAAATCATTCGTTATACAGGTCACTTCGTTGTAAAGGTCGCGCACTGCAGAGCTCACGATAGAACCGGGGCATAGTTATTACTTCGTTATACAGGTAATTTCGTTGTAGAGGCGTTAGTTGTAGACTGTACCAGCACTCAGGCTGGACTAAGTAAATGGGACGTGCACGATCGGCATCGAAGCAACGCGCGAAGCCTATAAGAAATGTAGTAATAAATCAGAGTTCATTGAGCCGTGATTTGATACCTTTGAAACCAGAAAGTGTCGAAATACGTGCAGATCGCTTTAAAAGCTTACTTCGAGTGCCTCAAAATAGACGCACGTGCTGCTGACTGCTCATGTCTGATGCTGGCTAAACAGAATTGTTTACATCCTTTCACGACCCTGATTGCAACAGCCGCACATTAAATGCACTAGCGGGAACCACAATCGGTCAATTATCGAACGCACTGAGTACGACCATAGAAGGAGCGCTGAAGTGAAACACACGCAGACGGGGATAACCATACAAAGAGCCACCAACGAAGCAGCACCCCCGTTCACAGTAGGAACCGAAAGGCGTTCGAAGGTTGTTCGTCCCGAGAGAAAGCTTCAACAGCTAAACCAGCACCTGAGCGAAGTGCTCTAGCTCGTTAATTGGAAGTTTATCCACGCGGCCGCAGCGGCAGAAGGCACCACAGGCATTACGCGCTAGCGGCCTTCTGTGGTCGCGCACCTTGACATTTCCTCGGGCCGGCAGCACCAACCAGGGCCGTCCTTGGCCGTAAGGTCCGAAGGCCGGGGTTGGCATTTTCGGAGCTTTCAAGAACAGCCCCGCGCCTTCTCAGGTGAAGAGGCAGGCCCTGTCGCACGCACCACCGAAGGACTTGTGGAAAAAGGCTGATGGCACGCGGAAACCGCCACGGGCTGCGCTCTCTTTGCCGCCGCCGCGGCCTTGGGGGCGCTGGGGTCCCGCCAGAACAGCCCCGCTAGCGACGACTATGGGCTTAACCCGTCCACAATGAGCGGCGCCGTCAAGTGATTTATTGCCTAGACGGAATACCTCGTGGGCTCAACTTTCGCGCTTTCCGTCGAAACAACAGTGCGACGACGAGGGACCCGCGAGGGCCGCAGCTCTCCTCGTCGCTGACAAAGGGCGGCCGCAGTGCCAGGTGAAGTGCCTTCGGGAGGACCGCGCGCGCGCGCCTTGAACTCTGGCCAACGACGGACGGACTTGCGGCCGTCCATCTAGCCCGCGCGACAGCCCGACGTACGCGCGGCGCTGGTGGTACTCGCAGTCGCGCACCTCGTGTCACACGCTTCTCCGGAGTTTTCTTGCACGGTACACCCCGACATGCGAAGCGGAGAAGCCTCTGTCTCCGACAATGCGCAGAACGACGGTTTGCAGGACAAGAAAGGCGAGTTCACTGTAAAACTATAGAGCAAGCCTTCAATCCTGGTCTAAAATATCAATGTGTAGTAGTAGCCCTTGCGACCTGCAAAGTGATTCGTTAAATTACAAGCGTCACGCCCTAACAGAGAAGAAACATTCTTAATGTGCATTATGTATGACTGATTGGTTTGCTAGATTTTTTTTTTCTTTTCTCGCTTGCCTGGAAGTTTGTACTCCACATTTATTTCTTTTTGTAGTATTTCTTACCGCTAACCAATGTGTAACCACATGTAATTGATATCACTGCCATTGTGACATAAATTATGACAACAATGTTATATTCTTCCCGCCGGCTGTACATCAGAGCCTCACAGTCGATTTGGCTCGCCAGCACTAGCGAAGTGATCTGATGCATAAAACTTGAAGATCATAAAATAAATGTCTCTGTCACGCACTTTGGCTTATCATACGAGCTATGTAATAACCGCACAATAACAGCCGACACAACAACATCGTAACGACGATATAGTAGCCAGCACTGAGTGCGCAGGATGGAGCGCATGCGCTTGAACTGACCAGTCTGGCTTCCTGCATATTAATAAATTTGTTCTCTCGCTATTCAAAGGAAACGTAATCAAGACGTATACGGAATGAGGATGCAATAGGTGACATTTTCTTTAGTCGTCTGTCCACCATGGCATTTGATTTAAGAAATTAAGGGCAAGCGGGCGCACGCTGTTTCAATTACCAGTGAGTAAAGGGGACTGCGGTCAGACTAATGTAAGAACTGGTAGTTCAAACATCGAGCGCCGGCAAGCGAATTGTTTGCACTAAGGCATCTCTGCTCCGTCAAAGTGCGTTCAACGGAACCTCAGCGCACTGACTACATGCCTGACCACGCGTTCATGATGTCGCAGACGATTGTGGCATTTTCAGAATCATGACCAGTTTACAGAGAGTCGCGGCCGGACAGACGTCACGTGTTCCCCACTTGCCCGATGTCCAGCGACGTTGTACCAATGACACATCAGTTTCGAGTCACATGACTCAGTCAAAGCGTACGCTGTATGATTCCTATGCACTTGCGCCCCTTGCGCTCTCGCAGATCAACTTACCTATTGCTCGGCGGTGTCATGACGGTGAAAGCGGTTTTCCCTCAGAAGTATGCTTCACACCAGTGTACCAGCTATTTCACGTTTCGTGAATAACATAGTGTGTAAGTACTCTGTGTCTGGGTGGAGAACTGTGTACTACGAGTCACGTCACCTGCAAATTCATTGCAGAACGTCGCGCTTGGCGCTAGGGCGATACTGAGGGGTAAAGAAAAAAAAAAAAGCACGAACAAGAATTTCTTTAGAAGAATGATTTGCGATGACTACTTTAGTTATAACAGCTCCGTTGATGCGTAAAGACGAAGCACTGCTGGTGCTTTCTTCATAATGTCCTTTCTATGCAAGGCTACATCATCCAGTATTTATACACTACTTCTCCAGGCCCGTAACACGACTTACAGAAGGGGCGATCCTGCCTTTTCCCGATGACTGCGACGACGGCTGTACGTCCCTTTACGTGTATATGTGTGATAAACTATACATGCCATGTGCGAAGTGTAATGTGGAATTAGCAGCAAAGGAAAGGATGAAACCAGCCAACATTAATAGTGGATCGACGTAGTAGTACAAACCTCGTGAACTGTTGCAGGAGAAAACAGGCGTAAGCCCCGACCAAAAGCTATAAAAGATTTAATGACGTTTCGCGTGTCCTAACTAAAGAAAAGTAACTAACATCCCACACGCGTCTGACAAAAGGCGCACATTCAGGACAATGTATCCGCTGCTTGCCGCATATACTGAAGCGCGCACTTACAACACGCTGCGTCTTTTACACGGTTCAACTGGTTTTAATGTGGCCAAGGCTCCTGTATGGTAGCCGTAACGTCATTAAATATTTTACGGTGCTTTTTCGGTGCGTGCTTCTGCTTTATTCTACAACATGCCTCTTGCCGGCCAGACAGATCGACGTTAAACTTTGGATTACACCTCGTAAATTATTACTGAATGACGTCTCGCTGATAGCAGTGCTCGGTGACCGGTAATTCTCAGGTACTGGGTTTGCAATCACTCCTCTATAAAACCTGGGCTGTCAATTGTTCTTCCTGTGCTTTTCGGTTTCATCTGGCCTCAGCCTTTGTATTCTCAAGCAGTTCGCAAAATGTTCACAGACAAGGCACAGTATACATGGAAAAGGCAGGCATGCGGGCCGACAAAATCTCTGACAGCGGCCGGGGAAATCCCCGGCTCCTTTCCGGGTTTTCTGCATCATCGGCGCTCACCGCGGGAGGCCCAGGACGCCGTTAAAGCGCCGCGCTCGGACGTATGCACAGAGGCGAGCCTGTGGCCCCTTTACCAGGACCAATTACCGCTTCTTTCCGTCCGCCCGAAGTGATGTGCCCCTGCTCATCACGCCACGGCGACCTGGCTGCAGAACGGGGGCTTTGAAGATTTCGGCACCACATATCGTGGGCGGGCGGTCCAGAAGCACTGTCTGCAGCACTGGCGCCAGGACAAGTAAATTAAGCTGTTACGGGCCCGAAAACGCCACCCAGAATGCGTCTACTCGGTGCTGAATGAATAAAACCGGTAAAAAAAAGCGAAAAAAAAAAAAGCGACGAGTGCGATTAATACAGAGACGTAATACAGAGCACGTTCCTCAGGAGCCTTGTTGACCTGAAGCTGTGCAGCGTCAAGTAGCCCAGCTGGTGTCCCTGCTGCGTCAATACCACTTCAACTCGACGAATGAGTGTCATGACAACGTTTCGTGACTGTCCAGTCGTAGTGGTACATTCCACTGTGCTCATTTCAATGTTTCCAGGTATTGCATATACGCTCGTGTTGACTCTCAAAACGAATATAGTTCTGTTGAGCACAGACTGGCCGCAGCATCGAGCCCACTAAGGCCTGCTCATTGACAGAGCCGTTACGCATACTGCCACCGCCAGCAGCACTGTATGTGAGGCAAGTGCGATTTGTAAAAAGCGACAGCTCTATCCACAGTGATTGCATCGATCCTTCCGGGTCCCACATGCCTATAGGGGGGGGGGGGGGGGGGACGTGTACGCAATGGCGGTGGCTCCCGACCCCCCCCCCCCCCCCCCCCCCAGCCGCCCTTTCCGTCTGCCCTGTGTTTACCCGCTAACTGGACATCAACATTTTCCCCTCAGCAAACGTCTCGCATCCAACTCGCTGGGCGCCCGCGTTTCGAGTTCGAGCGCAATGTATTGTAATGTAAGCGCTATTTACTTCCATGCATGCGTGCAGAGATTGCGTAGGGCATGAAATTAGTGTTAGGCAGCGACCTGCTTAGCTTTATGGCGGAAAAACACACAGCCTTCCTCGGTCGCGGTGCGAAATGCTGATTAGCACTCGCCGATAACGCTACACCCCACCAGTCCAGCCGAAGAAAAGCAAAAAGAAAAACAAAGAAAAAAAAAAGAAGAAAAAAATTGTGAAGGACCAGAAGAAAAGGCAACAGCACAGAAGTCAGGCAACATAGGTTACGCTTACCATTACAAGACTGACGAGCAGCGTTAAAGTGATCGGTACCACGAACCTGAAAAAGAAGAAACAAAAGATAAACAACACTGTAATCACAGAGAAACACGGACACATTTTCGCAACAGCGAACGATACCTGCGCATACACGGATAAAAGGCTGTGGGAATGGAAATTGCAAGGAGTTGGCGCCATACGCGTCGTGAATGCCAAACACGCTGTCCGGATCCGTAAACGTTAGCTCCTGGCTTCCTTACCGGTGATAAATTGCCCCAACAGCCACAGAACACACCTCGCTTGTTCCATTTTCGCCTTGCCAATATTGCGTCACATTCAGTACGAGTAAGGAACGCGTATATAATCAACCGCGTTCGCCGAGCGCTCGCGGCATCATTTGCACGCCAGAGAGCGCCGCGCGGTCAAGCGCTGCCGCGCTGATTTTCGTTGAGCCGAATCGTGGTGACCGCCTCTCCGTGCGCTCGCTCGCTTGAAAACACACTCCCCGCAAAACGCTGCCTTGTGGCAGACATAATGAGAAAAAGAAGAAAAAGGCAGGAGAGAGCAAATTAACTTCTGACTGCGGCAGGCGCTTAGGGGAGGCGGAACAAAATTAACAGAAAGTGCTAGCTGAACAGCGAAAAGAAAAAAAAAAAAAAAAAAAGAAGAAGAAGCCTTAAGCGCTTCGCCCAGAGCTCGGCGAGCCTTGCGATGCCGCATTCATTCGAAGAGATGCTGGTGCAGCGTTTCTTCACAAAAATGGGTGGAAAAAAAAAAAAACATTCAAAGCAAACATAAGAAATTCAACTTGTTTCGTGAGAAGTACGCGGCCTCAGTTTGCGTTCACTTTTTGGGCAATGTATGCGTAGGTATTTGTATAGAGGCAAAAACGAAAACCATAAAAAAAAAAAGCAGTCAAGGTGTGTCCCGACACCACTCTCCCGGTTTGCTAAACTAAACACGAGGCGAAACGGCATAGACTGCATGAAGTGCAAATGCGAGATTGAATGGCGCGAAACATAATTCCCCCTGACATGAGCCAGCGAAATTTGTTTGCATAGAAAAAACGGAAAGAATGAAAAAAAAAAGTAAAGATGAAAAACTAAAGAGGGTGCTATATACCTTGAAGCATGCTATTCACGTGGCCGGAATCGCTGATGGAGGCAGAATATTTGTCAAACCTCATCTCTCGTCCGTGTTCTTTGAAGTGTATACGGAAGGGCGCTGCGCAGCCAAGGTGAAAACCGACGCATCATTCAAATGCGAATGCAGCCCTCTGATGCTTTCGGACCGTTGCGTTTTCGCTTTGGAGTACCACATTCGCTTAGACAGCTTTGCATGCGGATTGATGATTACCAATGCGCCATAGTACGTAAGCGTGGTTGGTAATTACGCGTAAACGCCGCAGGCGTACCACTCCTCCCTGGGCACGGCCGCATATTTGGAGAAGTTACGACCAGCGGCTCGGGGCGATGGCGCTTGCCTTGTGACGGCATCCCCAAACATATGAAACGAGAAATACGGGCAGAGTGAAGGAAAAGAAAATAGGAAAGCAACATTGGCTGAGACGGAGCAACACCTCTCATCGTTTGAACTGCAGCGCAAGCTATATTATAGCCATCTTTACCATCTGTCGCGTGCAAACCACAACATTACAGCTTAAACAGCAGGTTTAGAATATGTCACGTTTATAAACTAGAAAGCAGAGCACAAGGTACCGCAATTTTTCGTTCATTAAGAAGCTCACATAACAGAAGACGACGACGACGACGACGACGACGACAACAACAGGCGGATGAATTTTGCATGCTTCCAAGTACGACTGTGCTTTCAAGCAGAAAACATAACGCAGAATGAAGGCCGATCACTCCAACGTAATGCAGCGCGAGACGCAGTCAAAGGCAACCATAAAAACAGAGGTACACGTAAGAAAAGCTGGGAACGACCGCCACGGTCGGGTTTTGATGACATGCACAAATTTGAGTTATGGGACAACGAACACTGAAACTTTTCGGCCTATTGCACGTGACTTGCATGTGAAAAAAAAAAGAAAGAAAGAAAAAAGACAAAGAAAGAGAAAAACCAGCGTACATGTATTCTCTTATCAACACATCCTGTCCATGTGCCCCTAATGTTTTCTTGAAAACGCACCCGTTTATCGTCACTGCACACTCTATTTCCTTGACACACATGATAACCAAACTAAGAGCCTCGTATTGGCAGGTGGGATTCTCTCACGCTTATGAACAACTATCTTCGAGCGAAAATCTTCCCGATAATGTTGTCGACAAAGATGCTGCGATGCATGCGAGCGCAGCAGGAAAGCCACACTTTTGTGACACTGAACCGTCGTTCTTGTTCGACCGACGCTCTCTTTCCAAAACTTAGTAGGATTGTGCCAGAAATGCAGCGCGGACAACACAGGTTAGGCTTCTCCGGAAGTGAAAGGAGGCAATGCTAGACTTCTGCGGAGAGATATATGGCTCGACCAGCTCTCCGTGTACATTTTCCTTTGAACAATCGCTTGCTCAGCCGCCGCGGTAGCTCAGCGGCTTCGGCGTTGCGCTGCTGAGCACGAGGTCGCGGGTTCGAGCCCGCTCGCATTCCGATGAGATCGGAATGCCAAATGAAAGGCGTGGCAACCGAAGTCGACGCGGTCGACGTATTTATATGCACTGAAATAGGGGGCATTAGAGATGATGCAATGCTGCATGGTATTTCTGCATTGTTTTCTTCCTTCCATTCTCAGACTTTACATTTGTTTTGTGGACCTTCTCTTTCATTATTGATGCCATCAAATTTCTGCATTCGCGTTTTTTTTTTCGTTTTTTTTTTCTAACGCGCATGTACTTCAACGCTGTCTTTTTGCATGCCGACTTTGGTTAAAAGACTTCTTTCTTTTTTTTTTATTTCTTCCTTTTTTTTGTCAGTCAGGAGGCCAGGTGGGCCCATTCCGGAGATAGTGCAGTCTATGGTTCAATGTGGTTAATTTTTTACTACATTGGCTCTAATTACGTTCGTATCGATCAATTTACATACTCTGCCACTAATTCTCGCTTTTTTGTTTTGTCGAGACCTACATTTTCGTATTCTTTTGCGACTCGCTATACGACGCTCTGGATGTGCGAAAGGGCCGTTTTTTGACCAATAAGAGGCCAGACAGAGAGATACCCACGTAATACGCCTTACCCGCCTGAAGTCACCAAAGAAGACGTTGTCTTCAAAACGCTCGTGTACCGTGCATTGGGTGCACGTTAAAGAATACCAGGTGGTTAAACATAATCCGGAGTCCCAGACTACGGCGTGTCTCATAATTAGATCGTGCTTTTGGCACGTAATACATCCGAATTTAAGTTAGAAGCCGATTATTCGTATTGCGGTGTTCACTGCACCGAAGTTTCGTGGTTAAGCTCGCGACACCGCGGGCCTAGTTCGATAGGCTGCTGCGATTTCCGCCATAGCTTTAGCGTCGCCTCGTTACTTCGCCAAGCGATCGAACACAGTCGCACGGATTCCGGCATCTCCCGGGCAAAAAGTTGCCGACGGCACGCGCCTGGAGGAAGCGCGCCGGCTCAGTAACAGCAAGAGCTCGGGAACCGGCGCCGCGTGGCCAAGCGCAAAAGGGCTTTCCCACAGAGCGCAGCCGTTGCACAACGTGACCGCGCCGAGGAAGGCGACGCCAGCACGCAATCCCTTCGTGGCTCCCGCCGGGAGAAGAACGGTTGACTCTTCCATCACACGCTGCGGAAGCCGTCAGCAGAGTAGATCCAATTTAGGGCCGAAGGATCGATCGGCGCGACTAATTCTCTTCTTAGCGGGCGTAATTGCATCTGCCCACCCCTGTCCGCAAACAATCGCGCCGTCCAGCTTAGCGCGCTATTTATAACCCGTCCCTTGCCCACCCGCCATTGCAACACCCCCTCACCCACCCGGCTGTTTCTTCCGGAATGTTGTCACTGCGCGAAAGTGGCTCGGCCGAGGCAATCACAGCAAGCCGGTCGTACACAAGCGCAATTCCTAATGGCGTAGCGCTCCTCTCATTGTTCGCCGGAATTCGCAAATATCGACGGCGAGGCGGGCAAGGTTCTTTTCGTTTTTTTTTTTTTTTTTTTGTCCTGGGAAGCCCTTCTCATTCTTCAAGTCGAGATTGGAATGCTAAGGAATGCCGCGATAAGGGCGATCTACTTTCCCGCGACGCCAGACATCGCGAGGCGAGCGAGAGAGGTGCGCGAGATAGGCTTCACAGCGCGAGCCAGGATAAGCATGCGCTCGGCGGTGAACCCGAATTGCTGTTTGCCTCGGGGCTCGCTCCTCGGCCCCGGAAGCCTGTGGGGTCCCTCAATGGAGGTGCGCGGAAATACCCCGGCTGCCCACCGGTTCATTGCTACGAAGTATAAAAACAAACATACACACACAAAAAAATGCAAAAATAAATATAAACGCAGCTGACAACCGACAAAAATGCCTATGAGTTGATAAAGGCTCAGTGGGCAGTAGAGATGTCAAACTCGTATATAGAGGAGCTGAACGCAAGCGCATCAAAAAATAGCCATCGCACCATTCGCGTTCGTGTTAACACCTAAGCCACATGAAGGTTTAAAACAAGTGCATCGGAATCAACATAATTTCTATATCCCTATCAGACCAAAGTTCCAGGCCAGTGCTTCAAAAGGCACTTCGTGCAGAAGACAATAGCATAATGTCTGCGCTGCTCAAGTTCCTAAAGACTACAGGCCTACATTAACAGACTTCGGGAACGCTGCCTGACACCGCTGCATTGTGCACGCCGTCTTACTTCCTCTCTTTCTTTCAAACATTTTCGCCCTACTACCTCCGCGCGGCGTATATAGCTAACCAGAAGCACCTCTAGTTAACCTCCCTGCCTTTCTGTGCATTCTTTCTCTCGCTCACATCGCCACGCGTATGAGTTATGAACCTCTAGCAAGGCTAAAAAGAAAGCCGGAAGGCGCACAAGAGGCCTTGGAGCAATTATCGCTTTATGGCGTCCCGATATAATCGCGAGTCCACAGCACTGATCGCCAAACAACAAGGAACGCTCGAAAACGAGTACGGCGATCTGATACTCATTACGTTATTAGAGCGCTATGCGACACGCATAATGTAAACACACGTTCGTTAAGGTGGGTTAAATGTTAATATTAACAAAAAAAACTACAATAAATTAAAGAAGTCCTTCTCGTACCACCGAGTATAACGGGAATGTAAACACACACTATGAACTAACATCTTTTTAACCGCCTCGGTGATTCAGAGATTCAGATTAACTAATTTTCGCTACAGCTGTGTGTCGCTTGCAAGAGGTCGCGGGTTTCATTTCCGGCCATGGCGTCCGCATTCCGGTGCGGCTGGAATGCAAAAAAGCCCTCGAGTATGCCGAGCTTTGAGTACACGTGTAGGAACCTCAAGTGTTCAAAGTTCGTCCCTCCACTGCGGCTTCTATCGTGGCCCTCCGGGGTTGTTTTGGGATGCCTCTCCACTCATTAAAATATGATTCTCTCTCCACTTTTACTCAAGAAATGCGGCTGGGCAACACGCGGCCACTGATTGGCGCCTTCTTATCGCCAACGCGCGGGCGTCACACGCAGTTCACGTGGTTGCGTTCCCATCAGTACATAAATGATTTTTGTCGATAGATGAGCAGCGCAAAAAGACAAGAAGCCGCAGCTCGGCTTTTCCAAAAAGTGGTTACGCAAGGGATTGCCTCTCCTCAACAGCGCACCCTCACCGACAGCGGAGAAGGTTACCAGCTCCGCGATGCGCTATCGCACGCAGATACAAGCAGCGGACTTTGTACAGCGAGCTGTTATTTGCCTCACAGCTGCAAAGCTCCGGCGGCCTTCATTCGCACGTTGCGCGGCGCCAAGTTCACCGGCAGCGCACCCGCCCGAAGGTGCGCCGAACGCAGTGAGCGCGAGGCGTGCACAATATACGCCATACGAAGAAAGGTTTTCGTCGCCTGACATTCCCGTCGGCGACACCGTATGCACCATTCGTTCGCTTGTCCTGACGAGGGCTGTTATGTTTTTGCAGCGCAGCGGTCAGCGAGCGAACGGAAAGGTCGGAATCAATGGCGAAAACAAATACGTCACGTAACCTGACTGCGCGGCTATAAGGTGTATATAGTCCTTTCAGCACCAAGGAAGTTCAACATGCGTAGTTATACGATTGCCTGAAGATGTGGGAAACATAATGTCAGCACGAAGTGTCTCAAAACGTGAGCGAAATTCTTGTCGCGCCCCATCACAACGGCCTTATGATTCCATATCTCGATCATAAGTTCTGAGGAAAGAGCCGCAGTGCATAACAGTGACGTAGTATACTACACAGTTAAGAGCATTTCAGCCGCACTATACAAACAACGTGTGAATGCGTCGCCCCATCGAAACTCCCCTCGCAACAACGATCATCATCATCATGTTGTCATCGTCCCTGTTGTTACGTGTAAAACAAAAACACGTGAAACACACGGAAAGAAGCTCACAACCACCTCTGGAAAAGGCACAACGCCTGCATGCTCACTTGGGAGAACAAACGGAAAAAATAAGTTGAGAGAAGAAGGCGATAACGTGTCCGACTTTCGTACACACGTTCGACCCCATTTAACCGTATACCTAACAAGGCCTTTGTCATGCGAACAGAGAAGCGCCGAAGACGTAAATTAAATGCGCGCGTGTCATGCTTCGAAATTTCTCCGAAGGGCAATACGCAACGATAAAGCGACAAGCGTCGTCCCTGGGCGGAAACAAACGCTTTTTTTATGCGAAAGCTCGTCGCAGTTGGCGACTGATTGCAGAGGCGGGTGCCGGTAAGGAGCTCGTGCATGGGGCAGTGCATCTGCGGGGCAGTAGGTATAGGACTCCGAAGCACCAAGTTTCTTTTCAAGTGCATGTTCTATCTTATCGACTGTTTTCCCCAAACACATGCACCCGTGCCAAGAATGTCTTCAGGCAATACAGGTAGCTGCGCTCGTTCGCCTCCTCCTGGAAGACCGCACTGCACCGGCGGGAGTCGATCGAGCGAACGGGAGCAATCCGCCGAAAGGCGTTCTTTGTTTCAATGCGTTCCCTGTCGAGTAGAAAGTTCTCCCGTAAACGTGAGAACGAGAAGCGGACATTCGCAAGCTCAAACAGGTAACATATGTTTGTGTAGTAATGACGTCTTGTGTGCAAATCTAAGCATCGAATAAAAGGAAAGGGCGCCAGGCAGCAGCGTGGAGCATATTCACTGCTGACAAGTTTGGCGCAGAAATAAACACAGTTCCAGTAGAAATGACGAGTATGAGAGTGCTTACAGTAAAACTCGTGTGAATGATATATTCGGTACAAATCATGAAAATACCAGACTTCTAAAATTAATTAATTACTGAGGTGTTACGTGAGAAAACCGCGATCTGCTAATGAGGCACGCTGTAGTGGGAGACTCCGGATTAATTTTGACTACCAGGTCTTCTCTAATGTGCACCTAAGTCTACATACACGAGCGTTTTTTTTTTTTTTTTTTTTTTTTTTTTTTTTTTTTTTTGTATTTCACCCACATCGAAATGCGGCCACCGCGGCCGTGATTGAACCCGCGACCTCGAGCTCAGCAGCGTAACGCCAAAGTCACTAAACTACGGCGGCGGGTCTACCAGACCTTCCGTTTGTGCTGAACACGCACGCGTCATATTATGCGATTAGTAATATTATCTACCAGAAATCGTCCTTGAGCAGTCATCAGAAACATCCCATAGTCGGGTACAACAACTAACACAATAAAGCCTGCTGAAATCGACTACTCTACAACTGAAAAGAAAGTGCTGGCTTTCTTGAAAGCTAGCCAAACTACAAAGCGAAGAATTCTATTTTTTTTCTTCTCATAGATAACAAAGCGCTGACTCATCTGGACATGGGACAACTAGTAGGGGCATTGCTATTCTGACTTAGTCATTTCCCATCACCCTGGTTGCATTCTAACCGATATCTCACCCACAATGGCTCTGAAGAATTTATATCTGGACACCCAATAACCATGCGGACATGACGGTTTCTGGCGTATACGTACAAGATGTTAAAGAAATTCACATAGCCAGGGATGAAAGATGATACCAGAACCTATATGCGCAAGTGACACCTGTACCAGACGAACGAGGTAAAGTTCAGGCAGTCCACGGACGTCATGATAACCCTAGAACGTTGAAGGATTCCGTTTGAATTCGTTATTTTTTTTTTTAGGTCTCCGCCGTGGAGCTAAAGAAAAGAAAAGGGAGGCGTCAGAAAAACACAAGCTTTCCTGCTGGCTATATATATGAATAAATAAGGATGGTCGGGCCCAGCGTCATTGCTCTTGTGAAAGCTGAATGTTTTAGACAGGCACAAAGTCATTAGCGTGCAATGATGGGCCTGTTTTCCGCAGCACACGGCTTTCAAAGTTGGCGGGAGATCATGAAATAACAATCAAGTTTTGTTAGCCATATCACCCGGCTACTAATGGCCTTGTCGAACGTACCATACAGGACACGAAGCAGCATACACAAAAATATTCCCGGACTTGCCAGGTGGTAGGAAATGCCGTCTCTAAGCTTCTGTAAGGAATCACATAACCGTTCCTGCACAAAGGGTCTAGGGGATGCAGTTTGCCTGCTTCAGGGATTGCACCGATACTTACAGCGGATAGGGAACTGGGCCTTCTTGACAACCTGAAGGTTACCGAGACTAAATGCGAACCGGCAAGGGGCATATAAAAAAGCATGAACGACAACTTGGATTCCGGGGACTATGACCTATATGAAAAAATATTGGGACTTCCAATGATACATTTTGTGGACCATTTCAGGTAATCAAGACCGCCAGAAACAGCCCGCTTTAGCACACTCTCTTTGACCGAAACTACTTCGTCTACCAGGCCACATAAGAACACTAGGCTGCAAGCAGGACTGGTCGCGGCAGCCCAATGGCGTTGCGCTGCTGAGCTCGAGGTCGCGGGTTCGATTCTGAGCGTGGCATTTGCGATATCTGAGAGAATAAAATGAGCAGGAAGAATTCTACTCTGCGGCCATTGTTTAAAAGCATAACATCTTATAAGCATTATAACAGTATATAACAACTTGCAAGATGCTAATCGATTGAGCGTAACTTACGTCTTTTAGCGGTGCCTATTTGACAGTATTGTGCAAGGGTCTGAAACATTCACTGCCGCGGCGTGTTTTCTCTTGACGTGGTATTCTTACCAGCGACGTGCAAGTGTATTCGCGTGTGTGCTCGTCTGCAAGTGTTGTGCATGGAAACAAATCATTATTGGCTAGAATGAAGAAAAAAGAAAGAAAGAAAAGCCGGGAATTGAGTTTAAAGGTGTGACCACTCGTTCTTCTATGGGACTAAGTGTTATAAAATTAATCCAGTATTGCTAAGAGGGTGTGCAGTGCCTGGGCTCGTTACTATGGCGTTTCTCACGGCCCCATACTGGCTTTCTGAGACACCGAGGACGCCGCGGTCATGAGCGGGCAAACGCATCGCGGCTCCACTTAGCAAGGCCTTCGCGCTTGCGGTATCGAGAGGTGGAGTGGGACGAGCACCTTCGGCTGGTGCCTCACGAGTGGCATTACGTGGCGAAGCCAGCAGCGATTATTGCGGGAAAGCGGCAGGAAGGACTTGCACCAACGCAGGGCAGGACGAGGCGCCACTTTTTTTTTGCCGAGCAAGTGTACGCGCAGCTGGTTTACGAAGGGCCGACCGACGACAACCGGACCGTGCTTTTTGCGGTTGGCTGGCGACGGCGACAACCTGGCGGCTGTTCCCAGCGCGGGCCAGGGTTCCCTCTCTTATCGGGCACCACGCACACCAGCACGCCGATGGACGAGCAGCGCACGGCAGGGCCCCACGACCGGCGACGCCAACTCCGCCCACCCATTTCAAGAGCACGCGGGCCAGTCTTCAGACGGTTTACGTCATCGACGCCGGCGGAGCGGCGGCGGCCGCCGCCGCCACCACCAATCTGACGGGAAGATTATTCGGCGGGTTTCGGTGTGACTCTTTCGGCGCGCACATCTGACGCACCAGGAGCGGCGGACCACTGCTTACGTAAGCCTCGAAGAGGAGGGGGGTGGGGGGGGGGGGGGGGAGGAACAAAATTATTGAGAAATAAAAACAATGAACTCCGGAAGTAGCGGTAGGAGGCGCGGTGAATGAGAGAAAACGAAGAGGCGACGGCGATAAGCGAGCGCGGTCGCATCACTCTCCCGGGAAGCGCCCAACCGAGCGGGGGTGCGCAGGAAGAAAAACGAGGTCCCCAGTCACTGTTTCTTGGGCGCGGTAGCGCGCGCGCGCACACACACACACACACACACACACACGCACACACCAGTGAGCGGCGCGCGATGATGCATCCCAGTCGCGCATAGAAAGTAGCTCGTGCCCACGCCGGAATGAAAAAAAATATAATAAAGGAAAGAAAGAGCATCGGCGCCGCGAGCGAGACTGGCTGCATGATCTCGGTGCGGCGGCGCAGGTCAAAGGCCAGCTTCGCCAGCGCAACTAGCAGCCACAGATACGGCGACGGGTTAAGGCCGCGGGAGCCTTTCCGTGAGGGAATCCCAGGGGCGACCAAGAGAACCGTGCGAGCTTTCACAACGGGCGACCGCTTAGTGTAGCCTGCGTAGCGCCTGGCTGCCGCCGCCACTATACAACTACCACTACTTACGCTTTCACTTGCGCGCACTACTATAGGCCACTGTGCGGAAGCGTTCCGCGAGAGGAGCGCCTCTGCTCGATGTGTGGGCTCGGCGCGGCCGGCGCTGCGATACTCGGCACCCATTAGCCAAGGGCATGCCTCGCCTGTCAAATGTCCCGCGCGACAGGAGACATGTGCACGGAGCGGCCAACAACACCAAATCCCCCCTTGTCGCCGAGCGAATGCCAGCCGGCTGCGAATACGCGAACAAGATGTCGCGCCGCCGCGGATTATAGCGTCTCCTCCCCCGCCCGAGGATGGCGCGCACACTGGCCGCCACCTGAAGATCGACCACGGCGCAGAAACATGTGCCGTGTAGCAAGAAGCAGAGTTGTTGCTGGGCGGCGAAGAAGGCGCAACCAGGGAGGAAGTGCGAAGAAGGTAAAGCGCGAATTAAAGGGGCATAGGCGATGACCTGCGCGCTAGGCGATAGATCATACGGCTGACTGCTGTGAGCCTAGCATCGCTTAGCATTATTTCTGTTTTGTTCTTTTTGTGTCTCCGTCCATTTCTTTATTCCCATTTTTCTTCCCTCCCTATTTTCAGTTCCTCTATTCTCTCCTCCTGAAAGAGTAGGCAGGCGTTGTGCCCCTCTCGGTGGCAGTTGTCAGCTGGCGCCCTCCCTATTTCCTTCGTGTCCTCGCGTGCATATGTGTAAAAACCAAATAAATAGTAATAATAATAATAATAATAATAATAATAATAATAATAATAATAATAATAATAATAATAATAATAATAATAATAATAATAATAAGCCGCATGGGTGGGCGGAAGCACGTCCGAGAAGTATGAAAAAAAAAATTAAAAAGGGAGGGAGGCGTGGGTAGGGGTTTGACTAAATTGGATGTTGTAAGAATTTTCACTAAGACTTCTCAACAATTTTGTCTCCGGTAGACGCAGCCGAATTATGTATAAATATGCAAACGCACTGGAATAAAGCTGAAGCACTTCCAGTGTTAACATTAAAAGCTTGCGTTTAGTCTTCGTGTTCCTCTAAATGTCCCCAGGTCGCATCAAATGAGTCCGCCGCGGTGAGCCGATCGATGTCATCGAACCAGTTGCCTGCGCATCCAATCAAGCGATCATCGGTCGTGCAAATATCATTAGTCAGTTGTGCTAAGGTTCGCAATTTATGTTGTCCGAGTGCAACCAGTATCCGTTTCTCCCCTTTACCATACAGCACATTCTGAAATAATATGGCGTCAACCTGTAGTCTCATTATAGCTTACCTCATTTCAAAAAGAAAAACTGCCTTGGAAGACTTTGCAAACGCACTTCGATGGAAATCAATGCTCATTGTAAGTGTACTGCCATACAACGATTGCGGTATGTTTCAGAATTGTTAAGAAGCTGGCTGTTACAATCATTCAAGTGTATTTTTTTCAGATATTAGTATAAATGAAATTTCACTCATAAAAGAAAGGTTCAGCTCGGGGGATCCTATCTAAATACAAGGGAACGAAGAAATTGTTTTTCTCGGCAACCATGCACTGCACCGAACTTGATGAGCAAACTTTTATTTGTCGATTTTTTAATAAAAAATATGAAAATTATCAAATCCCGGAAAAAGAACTGTAAAGTTTACAACTCTGTGACTTAGCAATGAAAAACGATATTACATTTATATAAACTGCACTTAATAATACATCTAAAGCGGACAAACTTGATATATACCGCTCTGATGTATATGCCACTAATGTGCGAGTAGGACTCCTGCAAAACCTTCGTAAACATTGTAACAATTTAATGTACTGCGCAAATTCATATGTCCAATTTGTGTTCTTTAGGTGTTCTAATGGATGCATTTTACAGAACTGCGATATGCGTTCTTGGTGCACAGTTACGAATTTCTAAACTTCAAGTTTTTTTTAAAACTTACCAATTTTGGGAATATTTTGTAAACAATATCCACGCCTTAAATGAAAATTCTGCTCGCTAAGTCATTAGAATTTATCTTTCGCTCTAAAATGCAACAACATTTATTCAAATCGGTCCAGGGGTTATCGCATAAAAGCATTTCTGCGCTTTACAAGTACAAATAAGTGGCATCTGAGTTGGCATCAAGATAAAGCCTTTTCTTAACACTAATGACGAAAAGCTCTTCATAGAAGCTGCTATTATTCGTGATGATTATACTTGCTCACCGAGGTCACTGGTGCTTCACAGCGGGTGCGACTTGCAGCCAAGAAACACTGATTGGAAAACGTGATCGTCGACAGAAAGACACACAAAGGCGCAAATGCAGACGTAATACACGTGCGACTGCTTTCTGGAGTTCTGTTGCGCCGAGAGCAGGGCCCCATTAGCACTCATTTGCAGTTGACTGCTGAGTCAAGTACAAATGGGCACCGAGGCATAGGCGTATTTCAGGGGGAACGACGTTAACGTAAAAAAAGATACAGGGGAAAGGAGGGGGGAACGAAAACATACAAGAGGCACTCTCGGCGTGCGGTAACTTATTTCCCGTTGCTGCAGTTGGTTTTCTACTTTGCATTATGAAAGAACTGCCACAACATTCCCACCGGTACCCGCATTCATTGAAACTCGTTGAATGCGGATCATTATGATGCAATGACCGCGTCGCCCAAACAACCGCGGCCAATCACCGCGCGGTTGCGTGCGATACGAAAGGCGACCGAAGACGGCGAAGAACGCCGCCCGTGTCGCCACCGGCCGGATAGTTGACACCACGGGTCTTAGGTTACACTTTGTTGTGTGTGTTTTTTTTTTTTTTTTTTTTTTTTTTTTTTTTACTTATTTGCGTTCCGACGCCGCTGAACGAGTTGACACGTGACAGTTTGCTTTGGCCAATGTGGGTGCACGAAAGAAGCGTTTTTCGACGGCCAGGGGCCTGTTCAGCAGCGCAGCCTCGCTCGTTCGGGAGAGAGGTTCGAAGAGCGCGACAAAAGCGATGCCGCCGAGCGGCCTTCCTTTGCACGTGGCACACTGAGTGGCTCCGACGGCAGCGTGACTTGCGTCGGCTGTCGGGCCCCGCGTGCGAGATGCAACGCGCGGTCCCTTGCCCGCCTCGCGCGTTCCCGTGCGAGACGCGGCTCACTGCGCGGCCGCAGCGCTGCCAAGGAGCGCGTTCGCTCGGCGCCTCCCACGCGCGCACAGCGGTGACACGACGTCAGGGTCGAAACTGATGCCTGCGCGAATTTTGAAGAAGCTTTTTGCGTCAACGCCTCTTTCCACACCACCACTTGGGCCGCGTTAATCTGTTTTGCGCCGCGCTACGAAGCACCGGCCGCGTGAGGCACCGATTGATTGGCTACGGGGAGCCCCTTGGAGACTGCCGCGGACAATCGGCGTTTGCAGTGTTGAAAGTAGACCGAGATAAGCGCCGGCTGCCCTTATCGAAGAGCGTTGGAACGGCGCGACCCCGGCAGCACGCGAGCTCGGCAGCCCCTGCGGCGCTGTCCTGGCCCGGGGAAGGACGGTCCCCGCGCCAAAGTTCGATCGCTGCGCAGGCCTCCACTTCCGCGAGCCACAGCGACGATCTCGCAGCTGCCGAGCGCCTATGTCCTGTACGAGAATACTACTGCAAACTGCAAGGCACTCTTCAGGGAAAGCCGCAGATCTTCGTAGACCTTCAAGACTTCGACAATCTTGGAGTGGCTGAGTGCGACAAACAATACTGAAGCACGCAGTAAAATTCCAAAGGCATGCATGCTATAGCTGAAACGGGACGTGAAATACACAGCTGTTCATTATAGCAAAATAATAATAATAATAATAAAGTTACCGAAAACGCGATGTTTAGTGGTTTTTGTTTATTGCTTTCACTAGTCGGTATATCCATCGCTTTAGAACAGTATACATTAGTGGCTCGCAGGACACTGCACGTTCAATAAGTTGCCGGGCCTACACGCGTTCTCATTTGAGAAGTGTTGACTGCAAATTACCCATGCGAAAACCACAAGGTCGCTACTAGGCGGTTGCTGCTTACTGCGTTTTTCCACGCTTCTTTGCACGAGCTGAACCAAAGTTGCCTCGGAGCGCAGTATACGCTCAGTTACAAGGAAACTCTCTGTGGTTATATATGTATTTGGCGCTTTGTAATGGTCAGAATTTTCGTGCACCGCGAAAGGTCTTAACTGTGGTTTAGTTTAACCATCGTGCCTGTGTAAATTGCCGGAATCCATTTTGTGTCTGGCACTCTCTGGAAATAGCGCCCTTCCCAGGGAGGTCGCTTGCACAGAGGACCCACGCCACACCCAACTCACACGCGCGTGTAGAGTACATAGTCTCGCGGTGCTGCCATTTGTACAGTATATAAGTTCGCGCCCTATCCAGCTTTCGTTCGATTTGAATTATACCTCGAAAGAGCAGATATCAGCGCGCGGGGCGTCAGCGAGATTTACAATACCCGCGTCGACGTGCAAAGCTCAGCCTCGGACGCGTGCCAGCAAGTCACCGCAACCGTGGCAGAGCGCAAACACACTCATAGGCCGCACTGCCACGCTCTCCAACATCGGGGGGGGGGGGGGGGGGGGGGGAGAAAAAAAAAAAAAGAGAGGAGGCAGGGTGCCGAGTCAGGTGGGAGGGCGCGCTCCATCTGGCAGGTGAAAGTGTACCGCACTTAGTATGCGGTGCCGGACGTCTCAGCAACCCCGCGTCCATAAAAGCGTGCTCGCGTAACGGGAATTCAGGAGAGGAAACACGATGTTCTTTTTTTCTTCCTTGCATACGCGGTGGAAGCGGAGAAACAGTTGCGAAAATGACTTTCGGGCAGGGTTTGCTGGCAGCCGCCGACTCCACAGCCGCTCGTTGTCGCGCACACCCGATCGCTTGTCGGTCTAGACAGAAACATGAAGCCCTTTTAGCACTGATCGGAGGGGCCTCCACCAAAACCATCGCTTAGCGCTCCTGATTTGGAAGTATAATCGGCACGCTCGAACGCAGACGTTTCGGAGGTTCGCGCGCGCGCGCGCGCGTGCTCACACACACATTCGGCGCACACGTTCCGGGACGTCTCCTCCTCTGTGTGTTACTTTCTCTTCTCTTGGGTCACATGCATTATACATGCACGGAACTCGACGAAATTTCGTCCCCTGCGGGCGCCATCCGCGGGGCGTGATGAGGACATTATACACATCTGGAGCAGTCGCGCTCCGCCAACGCCCCCTGCTGCATCTGGCGAATGCTGTGCCCAGACCGGAGAACGAAATAAAAAAAGAAGAGGGGGGGGGGGGGATAATCTCAGCCCCCTTGATTGACAAATCAATAGACGTTCACCTCCGGCACGTGTCTACGAGCGAGCACGATGAAGAAGAGCCGAGTGGAGAAGTTGCCCGGAACGCCTCGAGCATGGACTCGAAGAAAGTGAAGCGCTTGGATCGCATATATTTATTGCCTTCGACGCTGTGGAGAGGTCGGCAAAGTTCTTTTGCTGTTCCGTTGCACGGCAACTCTTCCACGCAGACGGCAGGAGCCCGCAAAAGAAGTTATAATGGCGTGTTCGTTTCGTACTCAGCGCCCTTTCTGACGGTTGCGCAAGTCCCCTGAGAGACATGAAGTTCTCTGCAGCCTACTTGTTTAACGGGGAAAACGGTTGCGCTGCTCTATCATCTACGTTCCTCTTGGTGGCCTCTCACAATTCGGTTTTAACCGCAGATGCGTCCCGTCGAGAGAACGTTGCCTCATTTGCCCGAGCCTTCATACGTGAGGCGAAAAAGCCAACGAAGCAAAGAAGGACAGCGAAGAAGCAAAAAATATGGCTCCGATCTCTTGGCCGAAACGCTGGGTCGCGGTCCGAGCGCGGCACCAGATCAGAGAGCGGCGCGACCGCCGCCGCCGGTCCGCGGAGCCTGGGCTTCCGGTTCGGAGCTGCTCCCGTCGCCCCAGAGTCTGGCCGTCGTCCGGGGAAGAAACTCGTTTCACGCACGCGGTTCCTCGAGGTTCTCGGCCTGGCATTCTCCGCTGGGGCATAAAGACGGCAAAAAGGAGGCCCAAGACATCTTTATTGGCCCGTAGTACGCCCTCGCCCGGCCTCTCCCGCACCTGTCCTTGAAGTGTCCGCCGCAGGAATTTATAGGCATGCCGGCTCGAGGCAGGTTCCTGAGCCGGGGTCCCCGAGGCTGCCTCCTCGTCTGCCGCGCCTCGTTACACGGCTCGGGGCGGCGCTGCACACCAGTCGCCGACATTGTTCCTATTCTGGCAAACACTTGGCTGTCGCTTCACTCCCCCCGCCACCATTTCGGAAGAGCGGGCTTTTCTTCGACTGCGACAATGCGCCCTTGCCCGCTGTCCTCGGGGCTTTTCGACCCTCCCCTCCCACGCTCGTCTTCGCCACCCACCGCCGCTGCGGTGCGACCGCTTTTTCTCTGACGGCATCCGGCGTCGTCGCGCTCACCTGAGGATGACGACTGCACGCTCGCTCTGCGATGGTGCCAGGGCCAACAGCGACGCCGGACCGGCGCCGCGTTTGAACTAGCCCGCGCGCAACGGTAACAGATTGCTTTCGTTTCCACGGAATCTCTAGCATTTCGGACTGGATAATCAACGGACGCCGTGGCAGCGCGAGTCGTGAAACGAAAACAACGGAAGTTGTTTTCTCGGCAGGCTATATATGCGGCGGGCACATACGCGGAAACAAGTCTGGCGTGGCTTCTTGTTCTCGACGATACGGCGGCGTGTCCTCAGTCTTGCATACATGAACCTGTTTCATCCGCTCATGAACAGGAGCGCGCCGCGCGTGGCCACTTTGCGCGCGGCGAGCGAATGCAATGTGGGGGGGGAAAAAGCCTTCCGCGGGCGTCCCCAAAGCAAGCGGCGCTCGAGCGAAGGCCTCCCGGGAGTAACGAGCGCCGCGGGGAAGCCGCGCTTTATTGAGATGGTCCGGTCACAGCGCCAGATAGCGCGCTTCTTTTGAGTGCGGCAGTTAAAAGCGCCCGAAGAGGCCGCGCCGCAGGAGGACCAACGGCGAACGCGGAAGCAAAAAAGAAAAACTGCGGCTGGCAAAAACGGTAGCTGGCAAAGTTCGGAAGGTATATCCTGGACGCGACGGAAGAATATAAACCTGGCGCCCCCAACCTTGCCGAGCGAAGACTGCCCCGTTTAATGAGCCATCGAAGGAGTAGAGCACCGTCTGACGGCGTGTGTGGTCATCGCCTCACGGCGATAGTACTCAAGTTTTTTTTTTCTTTTTTTCCTTCCTGTGCCTCCATCTTTGCCTTTCTCCGAAATTCGCTCGCGCTTCGAGTCACTCTCGGGTCATTCTTATCCAGAGGTGACATCACTAAAAGGGGCTACGCGGCTGTAAACAGTGCGAAACTGAACGAAAGAGGGCCTCTTGTTGAGTGTCTCGTCCAGGTGTGTGCGGCGGCAGCCACACAGTCATCTCGAAAAACAAACGCGGCAGCCTAAATAACCCTCTGACATCCTGCCTTTGCCTGCATGGAGCGTTGTCCCCTTTACGTGTTGCACCATAAAACGAAACGAACAGAGAGCGAGGCGTTATTACGGCGCTTGGAAATTAAGGCTATTAACAGCGAGCGCATAATGTATACATACTATTTCCTCTCATTTGCCGAAAACAAAATTGAATGCAAAGACAAAATATTGAACAATAAAAAATAAAAGTTACAGAGAAGGTGCCATGAGATATAGCTTTGTTAAAGCTTTTCGTATTAGAAAATAGCGCGGGAAATGTCACATTGACATACATCAACCGTATGCGCTCAAAAGCTTTGGGAAAATGTCCCGCATGCTTACAGCTGGCAGCCTACAGCCTAACCTTGTGATGACGTCGTAAAAGAGACGCCTGTCACGTACGTCCGCAAGCGACAGTGAAGGCCGGAATAACGTCAACCTGCGATTAGACTAGGAACCTACCTGACAAACGTAAGCAATGTGAGCGGAACAAGCCTGCACGGTGCTTGTACAAGTAATATTTGCGAGAGAACTCACAAAACAAACGTTATAAAGAAAAAAATACCTCGCCCCGGAAAAAGATACAGCAAGAAACGCTTTCTTTTCTGATATAAGTTGGTTCGGCACTTTCTCGGCATATTTTAGCATGTTATAGCCACGCCCTATTTGCACTCGTCCAGTAGAAATAATATAACAATAATTAAGCAATGGGTGGTTATTTATTCGGCAATACAGAGGCGGAAGAAAGGAAATATCTCGCTGGGTGCATCGTAGCTGCCTATATAGAGCGGCTGACACCTGAACGACGGCCAGCAGAAGTGAAGGGGCCATAGGGAAGTAAAAAGTAGGGGGAGACGATAGCAAAAGCGATGAAAAAAAAAAAAAAAAAAAAAGGGGGGGGGGGGATCAATTTACATACTACGTAAAAATGTTTGCGACTAAATAAAATCTATTCGTACATGTTTTTTACATTTACGAATTTTTTTTCTAAGGCGCCGTGCGGACGATACAGAGAAAATGGCGACTACTACTACTACTTTCGAGATTATTGCCTTCCAGAATTTCCAATAGTATATTATATAGTGTACACTGGCATTCCACATAGTTATGTGGCGCAGTAGCCGGATGTATATATATATATATATGGTGTTGAGCCAGAGATGACGAGCGAAGTAACACCGCCGGCTTATTCCAAACTGGTAACTGTTGCTTGCAGTAAAATAAATTAATAAATAAACATATAAATAACAATTCAGACGATCATACCCGGGAAAAGGGCAAAGTCACGGAGGTCCGAGTCAAGGACCGAAAAGACAGAAACCACAAGTGATGGGAATGTAGCGACAAAGTATACTGGCAAGAGGGAACGAGTTCGACACTTTAACGCGTAGAACGCGTGAAGGCGTAGGAATCTACGCCTGCACGTTCTAATAGGGTGAGCTGAAAATCTAATAGGGTAAGCTGAGAAAAACACACCAGGTAACACTCGACCGCATAAGCAGCGTTGAATGTACACCCGGCGACAAAATAAGCCGGGACATGAAGTCTGAGAAAAAGCTGAATATCTTCGTAGCCTGTAGCAGTAGCAAGTAAAACTGTATACGACAATATTGCTAGCATATTCTAGTCGAAGCCCAAAATGCAAATACCAGGCTACATTGTGAGGCTGCGGATATATTCAGCTTTTTCTCAGACTTCATGTCCCGGCTTATTTTGCCGCCGGGTGTACATACCTGACAGAAGAACAATAATTTAAGCGACTGGTCAGCCGTGACTGTACTAAAATGCAATGCGTCTCTTTTATTACTGCAGAGCGCTTTACCTCTCGGGATGCTGCCGATGACAATGCACAGAAATTCCAGGGTTCAATTATAGGGCGACAGTCTCACGCTTATATCTAGGAAACGTATATACAGGCTGTCATTCCTCCGTGTATACGCGTTCAAGCAGAGTAAAATGATTGGCGCGCTTTGAAAGAGGGAACCGCGCGCGCAGTAATCAAACTTGAACAGCTTCGCACGTGCACGCACTGCCGGTGAACATTCCTCCTCAGTCGTGACGGCTGCTGTTGATGTTTTGCTGTTAGTATATATATCTCTAGATATATATAGATCACGCCGGCGCGCGTATACAGCGATATTACGGCAGGTGCAGAGTTCCCGCCTTGCCCTCGGGCGAGCCCAAAGTGTGACGACAGCAAAATTATCGCCGTAGCGTCATGCCCTATTAAAGCTGCGAGACAATTTTGAGAGAGAAAGAAAGAAGTAAATGGAAGAGAGAGAGAGAGACCTATCGCGTTACTCGCAACGAAGGCTGCAGCGCTTCCTCTGGAAAGCGTGTGGGCCCCTGGAGGTGCGTGAAGCGTGGTTGTGGGGAAGGCCTACTGGCGGACGGCTGCAGCCAACGCCTCTCGCGAAGGCGCCTACGCTAGAGGGAAAACACCTCTCGGCCCCCCCCCCCCCCCCCCCCCCTCCCCACCGTAGACAAATGGCCGTATCAGTAATTGTGCTGCCTGGCGGCGCTTATCGGCGACCAGAGCCGTTTACGGGGAACTCTAAGTAGAGGTGGCTGAACTGATCTGCAGTATTATACGCAGCCTACTCATTTTGCGGGCACGGGGAAAAAGAAAATGACACCGACCGAAAAAAACAGAAGCGGAAAGGTGAGAATTGAAGCGCGTTAAGGGCCGAGCGAGTGGCGGCGGCCTTTCCACGCAGCCAGATGGGGCAGCAGTGGGCTTCCAAGAAGCGCGGGGCCCCGGTACATTTTCACACATAGGGTCGAGTCCAGTTGGAAAGGTATGAATGAGCGCTTCCTGCACGCGCATCTTCCTGCGCGAAACGCGAGACCCGCGCACTCGATCCGTGCGCCGTATACCCGCGGGTCCGCACCACCTTACCCGTGTGCCGTGGCGGCTGTGAACTAAGCGCTGCGCGTATGCCGGGTGCTATCGGCAAGCAAGCCGCAAACTCGCTAAGTCCGCTTGCACCTCCTATTTAGGCATTATGGGAATTTTAAGCTCCCCCCCTCCATGCAGAGAGAGCTGGCTATAGCGCGCTAGCTCTGGCCGACCTCTCTGCCTTCTTTCAAATAACTCCTCTCTCTCTTTAACTGCACAACTTTCTCCGGCAATCCTTCCTGTGTCAGTGGCGGTGGGTAACAAGGAAAGAAAGAAAGAAAAAAAAAAGTCCGACAGGTTGAAACGTCTGCGAATGTAACATCTCCTGCGCGCTATCCGATTGATTATTGATGCCGTTATCGTATAGCTAATAGTCGACGAGGCAAGAAAGAAAACTTTTCTAGCTTCAATATACAAAATAAATAAATAAATTTTAATGCGACGATATGGCGTTGCCGACTGACAACAAATTTTCAGCAGGCAACTGCTGCTCTACTTCATCTAGCAAAAATCGAAACTATACACCATCAGGGCATCCGATTCACAACACTTCTATCCCGCTTTACACGGTGACGCACTACGAACGCGAGATGAGGACGACGTCAAGTTAAACTGATAAGTCCCGCGGTCAGACGAAGCAGCAGGCAACTATATGAAGGGCGCATGTGTTCAGAGCACTCAGTTAAATCTTGCAGCACTGCGTGTGCAAGCCCGAGCTGGGCTAAACTAACCGGGTGTCGTATTCACACAACTGTTGGCACTGAAACAGTCAGTTATACATTGAAACCGCATATCAACACCACGATCCGTCGCGATTCGTGCGAAATTGCAGATGGTTGGCGTCCGAGACGTCTTATGCCTCTTATACCAGCGTCCTTTCCTCTCTGGCCTTATTTCTTGCGATAACTTTTTGAATTTGTTTTTTTTTTTCACCACTACAAAACACACGGCGAATTGTTCGGCCAGTGCATGGACACACATCGGCTTCCGCTACTTCAGCCACCGAGGTCGCTTTCCTCTGCGGTGATTGGAATCGACGCGCTCCGCAATGAAACGTTCGTAATCAGAAGTACGACCAAAGGCTCGTAAATTCATCGGCTTATTAGTTGACGCCAGCTGCAGATTCCAAGACGCCGCATAAGCGCGTTTCAGCGAGAAATAGTATTGTGAACAGCGTACCCAAACGGCAGCACAGACAGGAATAACGAAAGGAAGCGTGAACAAAAGTGGCGTTTTTAATTAAAATGGAATGTGGGTGAGTTTCGGAGGACACGGAAGGGGGTAGGCGCGTTCATTCTTTACTGCAGAGCACCAATCTCGGCTAACCAGAGCAGAAAGTCAAGAACAGCGTGTCTTCATCGCAATTTTTTTCGTCTGCTTTACAGCAGGCGTCACTGCTTCGCTGACGGCCGGCACCTGAACGTCATGCCGTTCAATCTCGCCGGTTACAATTCGTAAATTACAATATCTGCCGCAAGAAAAAAACACACACACACTTAAGTAGACAAAATTTATTCATTTGTGAATCATGCATGGTTTTCGATGTATTATGCAGATAATGTCCGCCTCTATGAGCCCAGCTCAAGGGATATCGTATTGTGCTATCTGCCTCAGGCGAATAAAAAAAAAAAAAAAAAGAATTGAGGTGGGGAAGGCAGCCATTGGAGCGACCAGCTCCAATGGCTGTTCGCTTCTTTTTTTTTTCGTGTGACAAGCACACGTCAAGCGCGAGCCGCCAGCCAAGGTCGCCTTGCGTATATACGAGTATAAGCTTGGTTCTCCGGCCAGCACACTGCGGGCGTCACGTGCCCCGTCTTGTCATCACGTGACGTAATTTTAAGGCGTGGTTAGACGGCAATAGTTAGCCGGAAGAAAACCTTATGGTTTTCAAAAGAAAAAAAATAAAAAAGTAAAAAAATAAAAGAACGATGAAAAAGACATATGTAGGTGCGAGGCCTGAAGTTTGCACGAAGAGACGCTCTTGAAGAGCAGCTCAGCCCAACCCCTCCAGCTGATAGCGTACACTCGTATCTCCTAATACCACTTACGACCAACGCAAGTTCGCAATTCTCGCAGTACAAATTGATAATGGAATAATAGTGGAATTTCGCACAACCGATACCTTTTCCTGGACGCTTTCATGACGAAAAGAACGAGATGACAGTGGGTACAAGCCATTATCGCTTGCCCACTCTATGCCAATATAACATTTTCACATCATATATCTCGTACAGGGTGTCTCTAATTTTCTAAAAATAAAGAATTCGAGACGCAATACTTTTTGCAGGACAAGATTCACAACAAGGCCAGGCCAAATAAAACTCCCTGTCGTATCGATTAGCAGCCTAATTAATTGAGATTTGCTCATTAACTTTTGAAACGTAAACTTTAGGCCTCCAATGCGAATTGGACGTCTGCAGCTGATGGCGGGCTCATGACAAATCGACTTTCAAAACGAATGAAAAAAAATCCTGTTTAAAGGATGCTGGCACGAAAAGTTCCTACTCATTTTCAGCGCGAAATCGAGCGCGTCAGAAGCGTGTCACCACGCCTTAAAATTACATCGTCGCATGGCAAAATCCGCGCCACGACGCGTAAGCAAGGAAACCTTCCGGCGACTATAGATGACGTTGGACACACACACACACACACACACACACACACACACACACACACACACACACACACACACACACACACACACACATTATATATATATATATAAGCTGGCCCTCAATGATGCACAGCCATGTGAATCCGCTGTCGACCAGCTCCAACGGCTATTCGCTTCCTTTTTTTTCGTGTGACAAGCACAAATCAAGCGCGGGCCGCCAGCGAAGGTCGCCTTGCGTATATACGAGTATAAGCTTGGTTCTCCGGCCAGCACACTGCGGGCGTCACGTGCCCCGTCTTGTCATCACGTGACGTAATATTAAGGCGTGGTTAGACGGCAATAGTGGGCCGCGATTGTGTAGCGATGCTTTTTCAGATGCTGTTCCCTTCCGCGAGCGACGCTCCGCCCGCCCGCGTTATCAACGCGATCAACCGGCAGCGAACGGAGGGTGATAAAAAGCGGCAAAGAATCAAGCGGAAGGCATATCGCTAAAAGATGGCGGCCCTGACGCGTTATACTTTAGATTTCGCGCTGAAAATCAGTAAATTTTTTGTGCCAGCGTGCTTTAAATAAGGAATTTTGTTCTGTTTTAAAAGCCGATTTGTTACGAGCTCGTCATGAGCTACAAACGTACAATTGGCTCATAGTTCACCGATGACTTCAAGGTAAGGAGCTGAAAAAAAAAAAAAGGGCCTGATATGCACGCCGAACATATAAATGAAAAACAAGCCAAAGAAATAACTATTGAACGGTTAAATGCGGGAGGCGTTGCCACGTATATGCAATGGAACAACCACTCGGTAACACGCACGAGCGAAAAACAGCCGCGGGCGCACACGAACACAGGAGCCAAACTCGCAGCAGTAGATTTGCCAGCTGTAGCTTCTCCAGCGAAGTTCGAGTGCCTGTCGAGATTTTTTTGGTTTCTTTTGTTTTGTGTTCGACCGGCTAACAAGGCGGCAGGCCTGACGGCGCTGAAGCACACTGTCGACAAGTGGTGACGGCGAGCGCGTGCATGACTCCACGACTTTCCAGGAACACGGCGCGACGCCAGGGAGGTGGCAGCTGCGGCGGCAGGACCGCGGCCGTAATGAATGGACACCGCCGGAGGCCAGGTAGTAGACGAGCAGCGCGGCGGCCGGGCGCAAAGAAAGGCGGCGACACACACACATACGAGAAGGGGGAGGCGTTCGCGCGCCCGGGGGCCCGCGGGGGAGGAGATCGCGCCCTTTTCTGCGGAAGCATTCCAGGAGCAGGTCGAGGGCCCACCCGCCCGAGCCGCCACGTCCCCGTGTGCCAGCAGCCATGGGCAAACGCTTCGCTTGCCGGCGTTTGTTTGAGCGGCGGCCGCCGCGGGAACTGCCTCCGGAGGTTACCTTAGGTACCTTTCGGGAGACTCTTGCCGGCCGACCGCGAAACGAGGCCGGCTCTACTCCGAGGCCCCGGCATACGTCGCCGGCGTGTCTGTCGAACAGCGAGAACTACCAGCCGACGCTGCGTGGGCCTACCGCTCGGACGCGCGATGTTCCCGGCGGCGGCCGCAGGCTTTGGGCTCCCCAATGACACGGCTTGAGCGCCACATGGAACCGGCGCGCGCGCGAACGAACAAGACAACGGCCTTGTCGAGAAATGCACACGAGCAAACAATAGCGCGCCTCTGTTGACTCTACAATCGCGTCCGTCTCGCGCAACAACTCTCCCCTAACGTCGCAGTGGCGTCCGCGGCTGCCGTGCGCACCCCTTCGCCGTGTCTCCAAGGTTCTCCCCCCTCCGGCGAGTAATCCGTTGTTACGGACCGCGGCAACGACTCGTGGGGCCTTCTGGGGATCGGTGTTTGCTGTCTGCGAGCAGAACAAACGCGCTGCTGGCGACCACTTCGACATGCACCTTGCACATGGCGTAGTATAGGGCCACGCTGGCGCCTCTTGTAGCTCCTGTTCGGTCGTCGGGATAACACCGCAAGCACTGAGAATCCAGACTAATAAATCGTGTAATAGCGAGGGTTTCCGCCAAATTGTTCGTTGGCCATCGCCAGCACGTACGTGCACTGTAGCTATAAATCACGACGCTGCCCAGATGTGCGGAGTGTCGTTACTGCAGCCTTTAACGAAACAGGAAATAATAAATTACGCGTGTTGACGACTCTTATCAATGGAAAGAAAAGTACTTAATGCATGCATTGTGCATGGCACGATCGGCTCGCTATAGGCACATGCGTTTAAAATGAAGCCGAGTGCATGCCTTCCTAAGTGGATTCCCATTTTCGCGTATGCGAGAAGTTACAGAACCGGAACCAACGGCGCGGGTAAAAAAACAATTAGATAAATGCTAAAACAGAAACAAGTTTGCTGTGTGTTGACCTTTTCATTTTTTTATTTTTTACCTTCGTTTGCTTTCCGCATGATTGCCGACATTGCTGAAAGCAAAGTTATGCACTTTTCTCGTCTCCTTCTCATTACGTGCACATAAACACCTTTCATGATAGCTACGCAACCATCAAGTTGCGCAGCCATGACTTCCAGTGTAGTCAAACGTCTCAAGGCTCCGGGTAACGAGAGAAAAGAAAAAGCATATATAAAAGAGTAGAGAAAAATTAAAAAAACCGAATCAGACTCCGCCCTACCCCGCCCCCGTCTCATTTTATTTTATTTTTTGTTCGCTTTCTTTCATTCTTTCCTAAATATACCGAATTATTTTCGCCAATCCGGCCAACGCCTTCGCCTGAACGTCCCTTCCGTGCATTGCAAGAGTCATCGGAAGGCGTACGTGTGTATACAGAGGCGGAAATAACAGCGGCTCACTTGAGACGGCGGCGCAGCTTGCACAACGGGGAGGCACACGTCTTAGCCCACGGACGAGCAACGTGACGGCGGGGCCATTGTCACCTTCCTCCGACGGGGAGGAGGCCATGCCTGGGAAAGCGCGGATTGGAGCGAAGGCATGCGCCATGGGAAATTCCCCGCGCGCATGTTCCCCGCTACCAGACAAGGTCCCCTGGTCGGGAGAACTCTTTCATGGCGGGGCGAAAGGCAAGCGGTCAGGCCGAACAAAATTAAAGGATCACCGCAAGACGGGCGCACTTTGTAGCAGCCTCCGGCGTGTAGAGTGGGTTTTTGTCGGACCGGCCCGGGGGACCACCTCACCGCGGGAGGAGAAAAAGGACGGCCGTGCGGGGAGCAGGCGCAGCGGGAGACATGTCCACTAATGATTCTATTTCTTCGCCGGCCCAGACCATGGGCTCAAAGGCGCTCGGAAGTGCATTTAGGGCCATAAAGGGCCCCCGCTCGCGGTGAATAAGCGGATCGCGGAGGGGTTCACCTTGTCCCTCAACCCCCCCCCCCCCCCTCGTCCCCCGCAGTTGAGAGGGGAGGCGGCCATTTGAGTCGGGATTAGGGCTCTGGCTTGTGCCTTATTAACGACTCTTCGCATGCACGCTTCAGGGAACCCAGAGAGGCGCAAGGTGTACGCCAGAGAGCAGTGACCCTCCCCTCGAACACGGCTTGTGCGGGTCCAGGGGAGAGAGCCTACCCGCGTGGCACACGACGTCTGCCGCCCGTCGGGAGGACACGCCGCCGTGTGCGGGTTTCTCGTAGGTGAACGCCGCCTTCAACGAAGGCAATTCAACCTGCCTAATGGAAAGCGAGGAGATCAGCAAAAGCGGAGAGGAGAGGCTGGCGACGCGCAAGCCACCTCCGGTGGAGCATATAGGTATTTCCTTGGGGCGGAAATTGGGAGAAGACATTGAATGGGCGAGCCGCGTGCTCAGCGCGGCTAGACACACGGGAGCTGCAAAGTACTCCACCACCGACGCTGAAACACACCGAAGAGGTTCACGCCCGACAGCGTTTTTCCCGGCCCTCTAATAAACAGCCGGTGTGCAAGCACAGCATGGCCGGCGTGCAACGAACATTTCAGGGAGGCCGAGACTCCAGAAAAGCTCGGAGAAAAAAAAAAAAAGAAGGAAAAAGAAACACAATATTCTACTTTAGCGTGAACTTAGCTGCGAGCCTGAAAAACAAAGCGCGCAGCCCGGGCGCCGGGGGAAGTAGGCGTAACAGCAAATAAATGAACGAGAACGGGAATTCCTGGATGGCTCTCTTTGAATCATGCGCCTGTAGGCGTCCCCCAAGACGTGACGTCGCATTGGGCACCCATTACTCGCCGGCAGGCGCGCGTCTGAGCGAGGCGCCCTCGGCCGGCGGCCACGCCTTCCCGCGCGCGCGCCGGCGTCCATCCCCCGCTCGTGCCGCGAGCGCGCCCTTTTTTTCCTTTCCCGCAACACGTGGTCGGCGCGCCACGCGCCTTTGTGCGCCACGCCGGTTGCGCCTAATTACAGTCATCGGTGCTCGGGCGCACCAGCCGTCCCTCCGGATTGAAAAGTACCTGCCACGTGCCCGTAAAAGGGATTCGAACGGGAAACGACGAGCAGCCATAAACATCGACACGACCGCGATTCGCTAGGGCTTCATCCGAGATTGCCATCAGCGAAAAAGTAACGGCGCTCCCGTTTCCCCCAGACGCCAGCGCGCCGACAAGGGAGTGCGTATCCGTGGCTGGCGGCGGGTTGTCACGTCTGCTGCTTGGCCTTTCTCGCGGAGGCTAAATCAAAGAAGGCGGACTGACGAGAGCGAAGGAAAAAAAAAAAGAATGCATAGAGATATAACGGTGATGAATTTAAGTTATTTTCGAAACGACATCTTTGACAAAGAGAGAGAAAAAACAAGAAATCACAAGCAAGGAATTCGAAATAAATACACAATGACGCTACGAAATTTAACGCAACGCAATGCAAACAAGAACGCGAAGACATGACAACCCACGTAAATGACGCAAGCGAAATTCGTTATTGAATCAGCTGACTGATGATCAGAAAAAAAATTTAATCAGAATAAGCTCGAAGTGTTTCTGCATTTGGTTGCCGCATAAGAGTTCAACATAGGCACCGGAGTTCATAAAAGACGTTCATCAAATAAATCTAGACGCAGGATGATGACCCAACGAAGCGACCGCACACCGAAGCAACGCATCGGCATAACAAGCAGAAGGAGCAAGCAGCCTTTGTTTTAGCCGCCGTGAGACGAGAGTAGGCACGGCGGTGATCATCTCGAATATCACGACGAGTCTGTGAGCGCACGCGCGGATGGTGACATGTCGACGGCGACGCTAGCGGCAGCGCAGCCAGGGGGGTTTTCCAACGCGAAACCAGCGGCGAGTGTGACGACGCCGTGCGCCGACGCAGGGAACGCGAGCCGCGGCAGTTGCTTGCGAGGAGCGTTGCCCTTTTGGCGCGGCGGCGCTAGCTGGACGCATGCGTCGGTGGCTGGGAAAAGAGAAGCCCCATCACGGGACGCCAACGTAGAGGAACACGGCGGCCTCCTTCTTCCGCTACATTCCATTCGGGCCCCGGAGAGCACGCGTTACACGCCTCCCCCCCCTCCAGCTTTCTGTGGCGCAATCGGCACGGCGCCTCATCAAGCGGCCAAGCATCCACCAGTCCGCACTTTTTGTCTTATTCGCGTTCGCCCTCGGCACCAAAGGTTCGTCGGGAGAGGCTCGGGAGATCTCGTTACGGCGGCGAAAGCGGATCTCTCGCCGCGCCGCTTGTTCCCACCTCCGGCGGCTAAAAGGGGCGCAGCAACCGGCCCAGATGGGCTGGCAAGCTGCGGCGGCCGGCGCGACCTGGCCAGACAGTGGCCAGACCCCCGTCGCTTCGTACCGAGGCCGCACACCGGTCCGGACCCTTATCGTGACGGCCAACCCGTTGCACATAATGCTGCGTCCCGCACATGCGGCTTTGCCAGGAGGAAAGCGGCAGGCACGCGCAACGTAGATAGGCGCTCGAACCGCAACTGTGAATGACAACAACACGCCAGAAGACGGACGACGCATGCGCCCACTACCTCCGGGGGCGGCGCTTGTTTGTGAATGGCGTGTGCACACACTCCACTGGGAGAGGGGCGATGCTGCCACGACTGGTGCAAATAGAATAAATAAATGAAAGGGAAAGAGAAAGACACGACTATTTGGCTTTTGAACCAAAGAAAGTAAACACAGAAGCGGCGCACGGCCATTCGCGACGCCTCTAAGTACACCGCATGTAAGCTTGAATTATCATGCCGTGAACAGGCCCGTTGAAATGTGTGCCAGTGGTGACGTCAGTTCCCTTACAGACGTTTCGTGGGCAGTGTTCGGAGAAGTAGCCACAAAACGCTTCTGCGGCAAATGAAAGGAATATAGAAAGGAGAACAGCAGATGTTTTGAAGGCACCACATATTGCTATTGCCCAATAATGGACTCGTGTATGGAACTGGAACATATCTGCATAATGGCTTTCTGCATCGCGTAAGAAATGTAGCTTTCGAATATATGGCAAAATATGCCAGCACCAAACGCCGAGTGCTCGCATGTCAGCAGATGAGGTGAGACCTCGGACGACTTGCCGCTGTGGAGGACTGCGAGCCGTCCCAAAGTGACGGGCGCATCCGGAGCCATGACCGCGGGTTATCTGCGATGCCTGTACGCTATCGCTGGCCATACACGGTGGACGCCGCGCAAGGGGGAACAGTTTGTCTCTGACGGGCTTATCTGAAAGGTGCGTAGTTGCAGCGGTCATCGTCAATGGTATGCGTTCTGTCGAAAGTGCGCGCACAATGATTAGAAATCATCGGCGTATCAGAAAAGGATTCGAAGGTCGTAACGTACAGAGAATGAAGAGATAGAACAACAAAAGGATTTCCGCTCCACCTTGAGCTCAATCAGATGTACGTGTGTGCCGATAACTGTCATGAATGAACAGCAAGCAACAAGGCTTCCCGCGCGTGGACAAGCCAGCCTGGTGCAGCTCGCCAGCGAGGGTTTTCTGGCAGCTGCGACAACGCGCCAAGATTACGCTGTCGTTAAAAGACAAACAGGAAACCACGCCAAAATAACACGCCGGCGTTCCCATTGGACACGGACAAACAGGGAGCAGTAAAAGAATTGCTCGGTGTATAATTGGACTGGCGCTATACTCTTGCAGCGTGTAGTTACACGAGCCTCTTTCGCTAGCTTCTCTATCGGATGAATGGTAGTAAAAAAGCGTAATGTTTGCCAAGGGGCGTTGTACGCGAGCGCAAATGTTACCCCCGTACATTCGGCGCACTTTTCCAATTCGGGCGGCCACACCTTGCTTGCCACCGTGAGCCTATAGCTTAATGATAAAGAGCGGCGGCATCTCGCCTCCACCGCCTTCCGTTACAGGAGGAAGCCCGCCTTTCAGCTCCGTCGCTCGGAGGGCAGCCTCGGGCTTTCCTGGTTCACACTTGGCTGCCGAGGTGCGGAGGGCTTTCCAGGTAGCGCACAGCGGGAGATATTAAAATAGTCGAAGAAACGCACTTTTTTTTTTCTCTGCCCCTGAGCCGCGGCGGTGCACACTGCAGCAGCACGGCCCCTGGCCGTGTTCGCGAGAGGGAGGACAGGGTCGGTGGCAGAGTGGGCTGCACCAGCGTGGCTGGAGTGTTTACAGGCGCTTTTCGCAGAACGGGACACTCCAGAGCGCGCGGCGGCGGCTCGCCAAGGCCGGCGGAGCGCGCGCGTCAATGTGCCCGAACGCATGCCGGCACGTGAGCGGCGGCTGCCAGCTGGGCTCACGGGCGCCACCCGGGGTCAGGGGCTACGGCCGCCGAAACGAGCAACTGCTCATCATTCCTACAGGCAGGCGCCGAGCCAGCAAGGTGTTGAACCTTTCGATGGGACAACGTGAGCTCAAAATTGGGCGCAAAAGGGTGATGCGAGAACGTGGGCGTATTCAATGCTGTTCGGCGATGCTGCTTCGGTAGCTATTTGTGCAGTCAGCTCATTCTCAGTGCAAACAATATATCGAAATGATTTTGTTTTTGCATCTTTTCGGGCATCAAAATGGTGTCTACGAAACAGAAAGGCGGCTCTCAGAGGAATAAAAATTGGTCCTCGTCGGCATGTTTAATTGAAATGAAAATAAAGAGATTCAGTCACATTACGATGTTGACGGCTCCTCCTATTCATATAACAGTAACGCTTAAAAATATTATTACAAGATAAAAAAGAAACGTCAAAAGTTTGGGATATTTAGCACAAGCACAGGAGCCACATGTTGTCGTACTTAGTTTGGATACATTCCGACATCTGTTTATGTTGACCACCCACTTTTTTCTCTGATTGAGAACCGTCCGGGGGCGCAAATACACGCCCCACTTCAAGAGTACAAATCATGGCTCACAAGATCGGCTTTTTGGCACTCAGGCCTCTCTTATTCTCCATTCCTTATTCTACAGGTATAGAAAATAGAAACATCAATCGGAGGTCTTCAAAGGTAAAGCGACGTTTCGACATCGGCCTATCATAGACTACTTCGAACACTTACATCAAGCGAAACAGGTGGCATTGTACCAACTCTCTGAAAATTATTAGTAATTTGTTCTTGTTTACACGGACGGGCTCTGTCCGTCCGTACAACATATACAAACATATGCAGACATTACAAAGAGAGAAAGAGGCTCTTGCTAGCAATTAGCAGTTGTCTCCTACAAAGGACACCAGAGGATTCAACGAAACAAACACACACGCGCGCGCGAAGTCGATAATCTGTATAGATGACAGATCTGTAACAGAGAGAATGGAACTCTTTAAAGGAAATGCGACTGCGGAGGCAAAGATGTAACATTTCCGCTTGTCTGAATAAAACGAAGAGGGCCACTTTTCTCAAAACCACATACTAGGCATTTGTTTGTTCGTGCATCAAGACAGAGGGTGAAGGGATGAGACGTGAGGACAAATTAGGTTCAGAGTTGGCTACCGGTAGTAGAATAATAGCGCTGCCTAGCTCGTGCTAGTGAGTTTGGTCGTGACACGAGCGACAGAGCGTCTATCAACGGCGAAATAGTTAGACACAGATAGGGTATTCGTGATTCCGTGTGTCGCACTCAAAACAACGGTTATCACGTGGTCTTACATAAACGCCCTGACAGCTTCGTTCTTACGACGCACGCACTAGTTTGTTTACAAAGCAAAGGCTTATATATAGGGTTGTTCTCCTTCGAATGCACTTTCTGTACTCTTGAATGTCTTCTCTGTATGAGCCTACACTCCTTTCTTCCTTTTTCCACATTGTGGTAGTTTACGTCCTAGAACAGCTGGAGAGCCGGCTGGGCCGTGGCCTCCGGACTCATTTCGCACAGCGGGGGACTCCCAGGCTTACTGAAGCAGCGGGAAGTCGTTCGGTCACGTTCGCCGTAGAATGTCACATCTCCCGTAAAATGACGTCCGCGGTACAAAATCGTCGACAAGACTTTCAGGCTTGCTCCTTGAGCACGTTGAATGCTTTTAGTCGTGCTGTGTAGCCGATACACGAAAGATCGCGTTGAAATTAAAGCTGTGCTCCACATGGACATACGTCAGCGAGACAAACACGCCGGCGACTGCATCTGTACCTGTTGTTCTCCCGATCGAGATGCGCGTTGTTTATTTCGTTGAAAACTGGTTCATTGCATCGCTCGTTTGGGTGTGCTCAAGAGTATCCCGTTTTCCCAGGCAAATACACTGAAGTAACGCCACAGCACACACCATCTGAACGAGGGTGTCTCGAGCGCAATTGCCATTCTGAAAAATATTTATTTTCAGCTGACTCTCCCGGTCCATTTGAAAGACGGCACTTCACGATTCCCACGCTGCTCGAGTTAAATTGCACAGCGGTTAAATTAACTAACTAAACGCTAGGGTTTTACGCGCCGAATCGATTATCTAATTATGAGGCACGCCGTAATGGAGGACTCCGGAGTAATTTTGGCCACCGGGGGTTCTTTAACGTCCAAACAATGGTACACGAACGTTTTTGCATTCCGCCTACATCGAAATGCGGCCGCCGGGGCCGGGATCAAGCCCGCGTCCTCGAACTTCGCAGCGCAACGCCATATGAGCTACCACGGCCGGAAAAAAAACAAAAAAAAAAAAACAAAAAAATAAAAAGAAGAAGAAGAAGAAGAAGTTAGGCTATTTTTTAGTTCCGTTTTTATTTCAAATGATGAAGACAACATTTAAGGGACACTAAAAAAAGCTAATTAAGCTGCAATAGTAAAACTACGCTTCTGCACTAGGAAACCAGTCACTCTTAGCACGTAGGAGGCTTAGTAAGCGAGAAACGATGCCAAAACTAAAGATGGGCGTCGACGTCACACAGACACGCAACACGTGTGCACACACATGAGAACCGTGTCAGTTCGCGGTTTGACGTATTGGTAGGACATAAAGCTGTCGTACCGATTCGCCTGCTCTACAGTCTTTGTTTACTGCATGCTACCGAGTTCAGAAATACGAATTTCTCAGCATACATCGCAGCAGCGACGCGACTTCCAAGGACCCTCTGCGGAAGGGAAGCGGCGTGGCGTGCGCGTGAAACCCCAAATCCGCACCCGCCCTGCAGGCCAATTCTCTTAAACGAGCTAACGCGGGTCTCCGAGAGCGGTCGCGCACAATTTTAGCCACGAAGGCGGCGCCTGACACCACGGTGCTACGTAAACTTGACGAAAAGGCAAAGACAAGCAAGAACAGCGACGGCAACAAAAGACGGCATCGGCGCGGGCTGTCATAACTGGGTCAACCGCTAGTGGCATCGGTGCTGCCCTTGCGGCCGAGGAAATGCGGTGAAAGTGGTCTCGCGCGCGCCGCACGTCACGTTCGCGCGAAAGCGCCTCCTGTCACGCAACGGCTTTTCCATTCTTCTTTGCCCGGGCTCTTTTTTTGAATATTGTGCAAACAGCGCGAGGCCTACAGCGTCGGCCGAACAAAACCCGCCGGCCTCAGCGGAGGCCACGGCTCTTCCGGACAGCAGTTACGACCGCGTATAACGCTGTAAGGCGTTCACAGCGGATATTTACATAACGCCCGCCAAGCCAGCGAGCGAGAGAAAAGGTTGTGTATCAAATATACGGTGTATGTGCGACTGCTCCTAAACAGCCGTCTTCCTCATATACGCAAGGGCGTGGGGGGGGGGGGGGGGGGGGGGGGCGCTCGGTCTTATTTGATGTTAGCTGTTTTTTGGCGCTCACGCCTTGAAAAGTTCGGGTTTCCGCGGAATCGTAGTTGGCTCGAGGGTCGGACGCTCGCAAAGTTGACGGCCATTGATGCGCAGAGGGATTGAATGCGCGCTGACACGATCGTGCGACACTGCTTCCACCCTGGCTACACCTCTCCCTGTTTTCCTGCCCCACCTGCGCCTTGCTGTGCCACAAATCTCCCGATGTGTTGTGGCATGTGACCACGGCTTCGCTGTTTTCCGTTGAGTATGCGCTAAACAATTTGCTTGCCGGTGCATGCAGTCAAGCGTTTTTCAGTGCATATATATATATATATATATATATATATATATATATATATATATATATATATATATATATATACTTTTTCTTTATTGCGGCGCCTGTCGCAATGCCGACGCTGCATGACGTTATTTTCTGTCTGGGGTCAAAGGCACAAGAGCTTCCAACCGCATGCGTTTTCGACTCCGATCGCGAAAATTTATGGCATCGCTGATTTGGCACACCAAGACTGTACAATCGAGAGGCTCACCCACAAGGCGCATAGCGAGCATTTAAATAGAGAATACGATTAACCTCATTCGCGAAATAAAAGCGGGAGTGCGTGGATTTTCGACGGGCCGAATTATGTTGCAGTGACTATGTAAAATCGGCACCGCGCCGATAATAGTTTGGAGAAAAACCTCCAAGCAGCGAAACGGTTGTACAGGCGCGTGAGGAGCTATCGAGACGGCTCAAAACTTTCTCGTTGACGCGTGCAGCAGTAAGATGGCATCGCTCATCAACCAAAAACCAACGTTATCTACAAAGAGGCGATCAGCCACATCGTTCGGCTGACATCGTAGGCTTTAAAAAATGTACTGCGCACAGCCGGCTGGTTCGGCTGAGAAAGCGGTTTGTTCTTCGGACGGGCGAGACAAAAAAAAAAAAAAAAAAAAAAAAAAATTAAAATCGAGTCGTACGCCATACGAGAAGCCCCGGTCTATACGACGGCCGTATACGCGGATGCAGCACCCAAGCGTGACCCAGTGACGACGGCCGGGGAACCGTGGGGCGCGAACCGCTGGGTCTCCCACAGGGTCGCCGGGGTCGAGCCGAGTTTCCCGCACCGCTGGGACACGCACGGCTGTTTGCCCAAGCTAAAGGAACCTTCGAGCTAAACCTGTGCTCCGGCAGCAGCTCCCGTGAGAGCGCTTCCCAGAGGTTGCATACGGGGAGGGCTCATGGCGATGTGCGCGAGCCCCAAGGCCGTGGCGCCGAGCTCAGGCGACGCCCTTGGTCAACAGCTAAACGCTGCACAAAATAAAAGGGGTCCCCAGAAGCAGCGCGGCCCAGGTGCCCTAAGACCTGTGGCGCGCAGCTTCCGTGCATGCCGGGCTCCGCAACCTTAGCGCACGGTGATCGCGCAACAAGTAACCGTTATGTAAATTAAGTGGACGGCGAACTTATAGTAGAGACTGAAGTTTGTCATCGCCATCTGCCGTTATTTTGCACAATGACGCGCAGGAAATTCCTGCCAGGCACAACTTGTCGGGGCGCAGGTTCACTGATCCCTACTATAGCAAACATATCATAGAGATCAGTGTGCAGGAACTATCTTCATGTAGACGAGGTCCAAACGGAGCAGTTGCTTCACTGTTGACCGGTACAGCGCGTACAAATGATTTTGAAATGAGCCTCACGTAAAATTTTCCCAGTTTACTCGTGCTAAATCTCCAAAATTCGCTTGTCTATTTCTTGGTGCTGGTAACGAAAAGCGGACACTGACAACAAAAAAAAAAAAATAACTTTAAAAGAAAACAAACGAGACGTTTCGGCGCCCGCACAATAGGGAGTTATGGTATAGCGGAAAACGCTTACGTTAGCGTTAGCGTGCGACGCAACGCTAACGCAAAGAAAGGCTGCACTGCGCGGTACAAGGTAGTGTTTTAGAATAGCGGGACGGAGCAAAATGCTAACGCTAACGCAAATACACTTGGGCGCCATCACGAGGCGGATACATCAAACATGAGCAAACCCTCTCGTTAAGCGTACTCCGCCGATAATCGAGAACGTATGTCGAAAACAACGCCCATTTGTCACCTGTACGCCGCTGTCGAAGCATCCTCACACAAATCTAAAGCAAACACGAGCATTAGTGGGGAACGAATGAGCCGAACAGTCAAGGCCGACGACTCGATAGATCCGAAGTGGACGGCTCTCGCTTCAACAGGCGCCGCCATCTTGCCCTACGTACGGAATCCCTTGCGTGCGCTAGCGTTGAACGCTATATTCCGGAAATAGCGTACGTACGCAAGAGTTCTGGCTACGTTTACGTTCTGCGCATGCGCAGTTTGCAGCACGCAACGCTAACGCTAAATTCTTGCGTTTGCTGTTTTCCCCTATACTAAAACTCCCTAATGCCGGCGTCTGCTTTCCTTTACCACGATCATCCCCGAACAGACGCGTTTTCCTCAAACCCTTGATTTCATTACTTGTTAATTGACTGGCTTGCGCAAGCTGTTAAGTTACGTCGTACGGTGACGCACATTTTTTTTTTTTTACGATAATCCCTGCAGCTTTGTTCCTTGTGCACGGAATAAATAAAATTCGGCAGAGACACTTAAGACTGCTTTCGTGTGGGAATGCGACACCGTTTGTACACCTCGGAACGTCACGAACGCGCTCATTTTATACACTCAAGACGTAGCACCACCTCCTCCCCACTGGCTGCGCCGTCACGTGCCCAGTGACGCACGCACTAGGCCACAACTTTAATCAGCCATACGGCTGCGACGTGACGTGTGCAATGACGCACGCACTAGGCACACCTTCAGTCAGCCAGAACCGTATAGCATCGGGGTAGCGCGCTCGCCTCGTCCCCCTGAGGCCCGGGTTCGATTACCACCCAAACCGAAATGTACCAAATTTTCTTTTCAAAGCCAATAATTTACTTTGCTTACAGAAACCTTCCTGAGAAATTTGACGTCAATACGAGCATTTTTTGACGTGTGTGTGTGTGTGTGTGTGTGTGTGTGTGTGTGTGCGTGTGTGTGTGTGTTTTACTCTTTGTGTTGTCGGCCATTTTTGGTACCATATTTCGGTCACGCCGACTACGACGGATTTGCGCGTAATGAGCCATATAATGCTTTCGCATTAATACCAATAACCCATCAACGGCACCCTAAAAGTTCAATCTCATTGATGTTTCGCAGGCTGCGCAGAATAAAACTAGCACTGTCGACTAAAACATTTCGCGCATTATCTTGAAATGTTTGCGCTCTTTCATACCCCCCTCCCCTTTCTTTTTTTCCCCTGAAGAAATCGTTCAGACAAAATGTAATCCAAGCAGTTCCAGTCTCGTTTTCCTTTTCTTTTCTTTATATGCCAAAACCAGTTCTGATTATGAGGCTCGCCGTAGTGGAGGGCTCCGGATTCATTTTGACCACCTGGGGTTCTTTAGCGTGCACTACAACGCAAGCTCACGGGCGTTTTTGCATTTCGCCTCCATCGAAATGCGGCCGCCGCGGCCGGGATTCGATCCCGCGATCTCGTGCTCAGCAGCGCAACGCCTTAGCTGACTGAGCCACCACGGCGGGTTCTCGTTTTCCTTGTGCTGTAGAAGTTATCTTCAAAGGTCCGGACTCTCACTATGCGCTGTTATCGATGCACCTCGGTCTGCCCATCTACGCAAATTTAGACTTGTAGTGCGCAATACGTTTTACGACTCTACAGAAGAAACCACCGCCGCCCATCAAGAAACGTACACGTGTTTAGGAAATTTCACGAGTTGGTGGCAGTGTTTATGTGCAGTTTTCTCTCTCCACTTCAAGGTTTGTATACCAGCAGGGAATACGCACTCTTCTCCGCATTGCTTGTTCCGTTTGGTTCAGCTTTCTTCCCTCAACCTGACCTCTCTATGCAGTTCGTGTGGGAGCGGCCACGAGCCTGTTGACTATCTGTCCAAGTATGTATTTCAGCAGTACTGAAAGAAATAAAGGCGATTTTATTTGAATACGCAGCGCGATAAACGGCCGCAACGCGTTAAAGGCCAACCTGTCAGCAGGAGCGAAGAAGCGTACCAGGCCGAGACGGGCTGCAGCGCGGGCCTCCTTGCGCCCCTCGCGATAAGGACGAACTGGGTGACATAGTGTTGGGAACGGGCCCGATGCTTATCAGCATCGGCGCGACGTCGGCACAATGAGCGCAGTGCCAGAGCAGGGGACCAGTGATTGAAATGTATCCGTCAGGAGCGCACGCACTTGGAGACGTGAGCACGCTTGCTTGCTGGTCGCCGCAGGAAAGCCCGGAGAAATGCCTTCAAAGGGGGCCCCGGGCCGACGCGACGTTTTACGAGGGACCCGCGCCGGTGGGCGCATCAATGGGAGCTCCACGCGTGGCCTTACGGTGCGCGGCCGGAGAGACGCAAAATAAACAAATAAAAAGAAAAGCGCGTCCCATTTGTTTCAGGAAGGGCGGCCCATTAGTTTAAGCGGCCGATCCGGCGTGACAAGCAGCATTTGGGCCGCGCAGCCCGCTAGACAATCTGCAAGCATGTCACATCCATCCTAATACATGCGTCGGGATTTTTTCCCCCGGCCCGCTGTAGCAGCTGCTGTGTTGGCCCCGTCCATAACTCAGCTCGCTGAGCCTTCTCGGCTCAGCATCCCGCGGCTGCCAGGCGCCGCACCTCGTTTTTATGCTCAACTCTCGTCGCAGCTAATGATGGCATCACGGCCCGCACAGTCGACCAGCGCGGGCCGCGGCCCCAGTTATTTCTCGCCCGCACTGCCAGCGGTCGTGATTTGTTCCCGCGTGTTCTGCGAAACCGTGTTGATTGGAACGCCCAGCGTGAGAGCCGCCGGCACGTCCCCCCCCCCCCCCCCCCCCCCCCCCCCCCCTTTCACCCGAGTGCCTTATCGCGCACGCGCAAGATTAGCGTGGAATGCGAGAATAGCGCCCGGAAACCGTAAATACCTGCACGCTGATGTAAATAGACGCCGAATTGCGGCCCACTGCGCCCGCCGTCACACTGCGCAACGATAACAACAATAACGGCCGCAGAAAGAGGAAAAAGCATGAGGGCTCCCGAGGATAGCCCCAAGAACGCCGACGGCTCCCAAGCGCGGGTCCGTACAGGTGCGAGACGCCGAAGTGGCTTTGCCCCTCAAGCAGCATCGTTGTAGGGAAGCGGCTTTTCCTTGGACCCAACGAGTTTTTTTCTCCGAACGCTCAGGGGAACAGCAAAACAATGGTGCCCACTGTTTGCACGTTGGACACGCGCCTTGCGCCCCCCTCTCCCCGGAGAGCTCCACGCCTTCACCGTGCCTCTTGCCGCTCGAGCAGAGTGCGCGTGTCTTTTTCGCGGCTAACAAGCACAGTGCATGTCGGTATGTCGCCCATGCGGAAATTAAGTCTCACTGCGCGGTCCCTGGTGCGAAACACTCTTTCACGCGCGGCCTTGCCAAAGCGTTCTCGATGGAAACTTCACATTCCTTAGCTTGACGTCTTGCCTCGTTACCAGTCTTTTCGCGTGAGAAAGGAAGAAAAAAAAATGCCGCAAGCGCGCAGCCGTCGAGGAATGCATCGCCACACAAGAGAGCAACGGCTGCAGGCTGCCGTCCCATTCGAGCCGGCAGCTGCGGAAGAGGCCTCCACGTAATCTTCCAATTGAAATCTGGCAGCAAGCCCGACCGTCGCACGGAAGCCACTCGCAGCCGGCGTATACGCATGCGAGGCGAGAGACAAGTTTGATTTGTGCGACGAGCCGTGACAGCGTACGGCATTGGGCTCCAATGTTCCGTATATGGAGAGGCACGTTCCTGAACACACACACGCACACTGGGAAGAGGCGCCTTTGCGCACAGCAGTCGCTCTTGTCAATATTAGCACGAACCAATAAGGTTGGCGCGAACATAACGCACGTGCCTCATAGTGTGTGTGTGTGTGAAGAAATAGTGTGAGAGTAAACTAGTACCAGTACACTTAACCGGGTGAGAATTGAGGAAGGAGCATTTTTACAGAAATGCTATTGGATCGTGGCGCTACAGGTATGAAAATAAAATTTTGAGGAGAATTGGTTCTTTATGAAAGGAAAGGTTGGCGCTATCTTCTGCAAAAATTTTAAAGAGAACATCCTTTCATTCTGTAATCAATCGCAGCTAAAAGCTTTCACCTTAAAATTTTAAGCAGAAAACTTTTAGCTACAATTCATTAGAGAAGGAAAGGATGTATATAAAGGCAGCGATGAGCTTTCAAAAACAGTAATTCCGGGCACCGCTAGAAGCGCGCAAAAAAGAAAAAATAACAGAAAAAAAAGAAAAATAAATAAACCGAGAAGAGGCCCAGTGCCAAACTATTCATTAAAATGTAATAAAGGCAAGCGTGTGACTGCGTGTGTTTATTTTTATGCATTGTACACCACACAGACATACATACACCAGATGCGGTGGCTTAGCGGCCGCGGTGCTGCGCCGCTGAGCACGAGGTCGCGGGATCGAATCCCGGCCGCGGCGGCCGCATTTCGGTGGGGGCGCAATGCAAAAACGCCCGTGTCCCTTGCATTGGGGACACGTTAAAGATCCCCTTGGTGGTCGAAATTAATCTGGAGTTCCCCACTACGGCGTGCCTCATAATCAAATCGTGGTTTTGGCACGTAAAACCCCATAATTCAATTCAGACATACATTCAACGCAGCGCACAACGGCGACATCCGGATAGTGAAAAAAAAAAGAAAGAAAGAAACACACACACACACACAAAAGGGTGTGTGGGAGGAGAGAGCGACAGACGCAAAACGAGCACAAATCATTCTGCCGATCCGCGACAGCCGTACACCGGGGAAGGCGAGAAAAGTTCACTGTCCCGTCCGTGTCACCGAGCGGTTTCAATCGCAACAAAATGCGTCAGGGACAGGTGCAATCACTTGACGGTAAACAGATATCTTATTTTCCGTAGCCCTCTCCTCCGCAGAGTAACGCTTTCAATTTCAAACGATCGCCAGCTGAGGAAAGGCGTGTCGTCTGCACGTAAGACTTTCCGAAGCAAAGGCACACATTTTTTTCTTGTCCCTTTGTCTCGGTTAGTCAGAGAAGGGTGGAAACATTGAAAACGCGCGCGAGAGTGCAAAGCAAAAGAAAAAAAAAAACAATTGAAGAAAGAAAGACACCAGGGAAGTGAAACACACATGGGGAGAGGATGCAAGATAGCGGCTACTCACTTGTGTATAAGCATGTGGCGTTAGCGGCAAAACATCCCAGCAGATGCGTGGTCGGCAGCAGATCAGTGGACAGGGTGTCACAATCCGGCTGGCCGCGCATGCTGTGCGTGCTACTCCCCAGCGCCGAATCGAGGAGCCCGCTGTGCGCCCACTGACACTCACATCGGACGGGCAGTTTTGGAAGTTCGCGAAGCCGACGACGCTGGTGCCTGTATCACCTCCACCTCTGGCTCTCGCGTCAAACTGACGGCGCGCGGCCCAGTCGGCCGGCGAACAGTCCGCCGCCGTTCCGCGACGTCGCACGACGTCACGCTCGGCGGCGGCCAATGGGCGCTCGCCGCTCACGTGGCCCCCCTTCGGCGGCGCGCCGCTCTCACCTGGCAGCAGCAGGGCATCCCCTCGGAGCGCAGTCAGTCAGCGCCGACTTTGGGGCTTCCACTGTAGCCGGCGCGAGCTCCTTCAACCGGGGCGAGTTCAGGGGACTGCCGGGGCTTCTTCCCGTATCCCGCTGCCAACCCGCTGCTTGACCTCGTTGTACGGGTTGCGCCGGTCCCTTGGATAAGGTGCCTGCCTCGTCTCTTACTTCGTACGACGGGCACGCGAACGTTGGCTCAAAATCGTCGACTGATATGAAGGAAGCTTTCCGAGAACAGCACACTGATGAATTAAGGAAAGGAGTTGGGTGGAGGGGCCGCTCTACCACCGGACGGCGCGCAGTCGCATTCAATATTCGAAATTCCCGCGATGACGTTAGAAGTGACGTCGATCACTGTTTCTGTGGGATCGATGAACTGAGCTGAGTCACTGCGAAAAGGCGCTGTGCCGCGCGGGGATCGAACTATAGCAAACACACGTTCACTTGAATACCCTGTTGAAGAAATCATTCAGTCATGGCCCAAACGTAGGAGTCGGCTCATATATTAGGCTTATAATAGATTAGCGTTTAATTTTGGGACTGTTATAAAAAATAGAAAAAAAAAAACAGACTCGTTCGTTGCGAGACACAAATTACAAGGGAATAAAAGTAGAGTCTGAGATTCGTAAGCCCCTCCGACATTCCAATCGACGCCACAGTTTCCCTGTGAATCGTTTTTCTCTGCGCAACACACGAAATTTAAACGATTTGCATAAGCTCCCGGAACCGGTTTTCCGTCACCGAAATACGGTACTTCAAGCATCGTACGCAGTTGGGCACCCAAAACCTATTTCCTGGTATATTTTCCGTTTGGTGACTTTATGTTATCCATGAACAAATAAGAAAAAAAAAAATATTGAAAACGCGCTCGTTTCAGTTCGTGGCCACTTGGAGTCACGTTGTCTGTCGATGTCCTCAACTCGAGAATAGAGAGAATCACGTGCCATGCTCGGAAAGTAGACAAAAGTAATCGCCAAGCAGAAGCAATGACCTGTTTGCGCGAACTAAAATGTGGTGATGTCCAAGTGAGTGGCTCCAAACCCCAATTGAATCCCGAGAACTTCAAAGCCCCGGGCTGTATAGATGCCTTCTGGGGGAGCCGTAACACCCGCAAACAAGTGTTTTTATCTCGTACACCAGTGGAACGCAACGACTATTCCGGGGAAATCTGGCGTAGTAGCGTTTTCTTTATTTTTCTGCGCGGGTACTTGTTACCAAAGACAAGCGGGGCTAGTTTGTGCATGTTTTCACAATGTATACGGTGGAAGAGAGAGAGAGAGAGAAACATGCTTTAAATTTAAACCATACTTTTAAACATACTTTAAGTTAAACATAATTTAATTTAAGCATGTTTAAACAATTTCAAACATGCTTTAAAGTTACTTTCTTAACAAAACGTCGTTTGATGCACTGAAGCACAAAAGTAACTGGAACGCCAATGCATTACTCCGCAAAGTTCGGGAATTAATATCTCGGAACTGGTGTCATCCTGAGAATTCGTTTCAAGTGGATCCGCCTTGCGAACTCCACGGCTAGAATTTGTAAATTGCAATATGGGCCATAAGGTGATAGATAATTAGTGATTGTTTGTAATTAATCGATTACGCATTTCAATTTTTTTGTTCAGGTAATGTCTGCCTCTTCGAGTAGACCTGCTCATGAACTGGAATAGTGCTATCTTCCACAGGCAACCTTAGAAAATTTTTGAAAATGTTCGCTGAAACACCCTGTACATATTAAAAGGCAGCCTAGACAATGTAATGCTTAGTACATTTGCTTAGCCCAATACTTAGAACGGTGGTTGAATGCACGGCGTAAAAACAGACATCGTTGGTTGGTATTTTGTTTTTTGTTTTTCTCACGTAAGCTCGCATATTTTACTGTAACATCGTGTCATGCCTTAACCAAAGCGTGACGAATTGACGAACAGGATTGGCCATTTCCAGCTCATGACATTTACGGCAGTAATGCAATAGCGGATAAATATTTTTATAGCTTAGAGTAATCCGTAATTAAATTGATGTTAGAGAGCGTTGCAAGAAAAAAGATGAACCGTGACAGCAGCAGGCTCTCAACGCTGAACTTCTCGAGAACAACTGAGTTGCAGTGCGCACAACGTGGTCTTCTTCCGCTACATTATTGCCTGCTGTGGCCTCCGAAACACACGCACGGATACCACCACTCTCAGAGTCTACACATGACGCACTAAATCCCGCACAAATTGCTGAGCTCTAATGTTGCACCATAGCTTAGTGGTTAGCGAGGTCACCAGCGGTGGTGGGTAATGTTTTGATTTCGTTCGTCATTTAAGGAGTGTGTCTGCAGATGAGGAGGTGGCCTCACGACGATGACGTCAGGGAAAGGACAGATGGGCACAGCTAAGCCAATGTCGAGCTCTAAGCTGCAATAATTAAACGAATGCGTCAACTGGCATTGATTCACTGATAAACGAGTTTCTTTGAGGTCAATGGCTAATTCACAGATTTTGCACCCGAGGTGCATGCAAGCTTCAGATCTCGTTCTTCCCCAAAAGTATGCAGATCTGAACAAGTAACTCAGCGCAATATAAAAGACAGACACTGTCTGTCTTTTATATTGCGCTGAGTTACTTGTTCAGTTATGCAGAACCAACTAGCCCACCAATTAACTATTCAAGTATGCAGATCCAACGCACACCTTGGAGTGTGTGTAAAGCGAAGCTTTCGGATAGCGGGCACCTAAGTTCCCTAAAACGAATTGCGATGCGCACAAGTGTCTTTCTTGTCAAAATATAGATATAACGTGTAATTTCCTGCAATGTTCATGTTTATCGGCAACAACAATCCACAATCTACACATCAACTATGGATGTGGTTATGGATGTCGACGATCTGATGTCACGAGGACGGAGACGATGTTTGTCGGGGGAACAGTGGTGAGGGAAGAAGTGTATCGCAGAGAGAAGTGCGAAGCGAAAGGCAATAACGTATATTATTCGCCCGTTTTATTACTGCCTCTTCGACTTTATGGAAACAGGCGCGCGCAGTGTGTCGACGTGAGGCACGTGCCAATCGTATCAATGAGCTAGCTGGCGTTGGCAAGATAGAAATACACGTGCGATTTGTTCATCTTAGTTGGGACTACACTTTCTTTGGAAAACTAGGATGCGAGACCGACATGCAGAGACTCCTAGGTCTACGAGGTCATTTTTTCCGTGAAACTGTTTCGTATGTGCGTAGTGTGCATATATGCGGGCGTAAGAGCATCGGGCAGAGTGGGTGATCTTATTGGATACATGCGTTCTTGGCTGTCTGAATATTAGGTGCTCGTTCTTTCGGTTTTCTATGCATCAAAGAAAACAAAAAGTGCGATTGTGGTCTAGTGGTTAGAGCATCGGGGCTGTCGTGCTGAGAGACCAACATTCGATCCCACCACTTAGACACGTTTTTTTTTTTTTTTTTTTTTTTTTTTCTTTCTGGCGTGTGAGCTATTCGGCAAGACAACAGTAGTAGCAGCTACGGTCAGCAAAGGTAGGGAGGATTCACAAAGGAGGCTTCACTTTAATGATAGAGCTGTCATCATTTTGCCCCCTTCAGAACTCGAAGTGGGCACAGAAAGAAGAGAGTACTCTACGATGTAATCGTGCAATAGCAGTTATGAGTTAGCCGCCTGAAGGAAAACCCGCGCAGCGGTCCCAGTGCGATACACTTTCTCCGCTGGCAGTACGTGTTCGGAAGAATTAAAACATACCTATCCCGGGAAAAAAAGTGGTTTCGTCATACCACCTCTGGTTTTCTCCGCAGAATAAAAGAATAATCAGAGGAGCAATGTGGAACGGACTCCCTCGTTACCTCACCCAAGCTGCCGGCTACCGAAGTTTTTATGTCCTGGATGTTCTACACTTTGACGCTGAATGTTCGTGCGACGCATGCTTCGCGACGTGCTCGAAGCTTATTTTGTTCACAGTGGAGAAAAAGTGGCAACTCCCGCGTTACCTTAAGAAAACATTGTTTTTCCCGAAGTCTGATGTTCGACTAAATTTCCTTCCATCAAAACGTCATGCAACAAGTGACGAACCCCACAACCTGCTGCATCCCCCCCCCCCCCCCCCCCCTCCTCACTCCCTTCGTGTAAAGAAGACAATGACATAAAGTTTCTGTAAGAATTCGCTCACACAGGTGATTTTTCATTTCCTTTCATTCTCTCTCTTTCTTCTTTTTTCCTGTACGCTGATGATAGCGGCGTGACAATAGCGGCGTCGAAGCCCTACATTTATTCTCCCCAACAAGAAATAGGCTTATCAGAGATGTGAACCTAAGTTACTATAGCTGCCTCAAGAAGGAAAGACGAGACGCGTCTACAACAGACCCGCTGCTATGGCTCAGTGGCTAAGGTTTTCTGCTGCTGAACGGGACACATTAATTAATCAATTAATTAATTAATTAATTAATCAATAAATTAACCAATTCTTTATTAAAGCATTCAGGACCACAATGAGGCCTGAGTGCTGGTGCACAGACGAACAAAAACAAAAATAAGGTAGAAATGTAAAATAACTTCAACCAGAAGTTATGTAATAAAACAATGAGAACGAAAACAAAAAACGATTAAGCAGCTACACAATGGGCAACAGTACAGCTACAAATTAACCCACAATTGAGACACGGAGAACGTGTACGGAAGGAGAGATAAACTATGACAAGACAGGAGAGGAGTGAAGCTAGAAAAAAAGCTCGAGAGAAAGTGCGAAGCTCGGAACAGAAAGAAGAAAACACGTTTTGAAAGACATCAACATGGAGAAAATGACAGTTGTATATACTCTACATTCTGTGGAGAAGCGAGTGCCTGCTGAAAGAGGCAGGAATGCGGAAGGGTTTATGTTCCCTGGTAGTCTTTTGCGGAACGCGCAGGGAAACAGAAGCCAGTAGACCCGAACATGAATTATTTCCATCAAGGATTTTGTATAAAAAGAGGACGTCGGTGCGACTACGCTTGCGGCTAAGTGACAGAAGTGCAGGAATATTATTCAAGCCAAGGTGTTGGTGTGCAAGATGACAAATCTATGTTACTCATGAACTTTTTCTGTACACGCCCCCTTGGTATGTATGCTATTTGAATCACTTGTGCCATTCCACACCACCGAGGCATATACAAGTAATGGGAAGCATTTGAATGTGAATATTTGAGGAAGGAAATAATAATAATAATCAATCAATCATTGAATTATCGTGCCCAGGAACAGCCATGAGGTCTAAGTGCTGGCGCAAGCATACTCGTACACCAACAAGTTATTCTGGTTAACCTCCCTGCCTTCTGCCTTTCTCTTGTTTCCTTCCCTCGTACATAGAACAATAAAAAAAAAGAAAAAAAAAATACAGCAGGGGAATGTCAGTAAAAAAAAACGAAAAAAAAAACAATGAATAAAAAATAATCCTCTTGAAAATGAGAGTGTACATACAACAAGGCGCAACATGCATACATAAGAAAAAGGGGGAGAAGGGAAGTTAAACAATATGTGAAACTAAGACATAACGGAAAGCTCAGACATGAACATGGAGAAATAATAATAATAATAATAATAATAATAATAATAACAACAACAACAATAATAATAATAATAATAATAATAATAATAATAATAATAATAATAATAATAATAATAATAATAATAATAATAATAATAATAATAATAATAATAATAATAATAATAATAATAATAATAATAATAATAATAATATTAATAATAATAATAATAATAATAATAATAATAATAATAATAATAATAATAATAATAATAATGACAATAATCAATCATGTTTATTTAACGTGCCCAGTAACAACCCTAAGGTCTGAGTGCTGGCGCACGCATACATTACAAGCCAAAAACAAAACACTCAGGGAAAAATCATTAAAAAATAAATGAATAAAAATAAAAATTGTGAAAAGAAGAGAGTACCGACAACAAAGCGCAAAGTAAACACAAAAGAAAAGGGAGGAAAAGGGCACTTGAACAATGCATGAAATTATAACACAAGGCAAAGCTCGGAAAAGAACGATGACAAAGAGTTATGAAAGATATCAAGTTCACGAAAGTAAGCGTTATAAAGACTCTGTATCCTGTGGACAGTTGAGTGTTCGTGATGACAGGCAGGAAAATGGAAAGGTCTATGTTTTCTGGTGATCTTGCGTGGGATACGGAGCATGACACAGCTGAGAAGTTCGGGACACGTGAGGTTACCGTGAAGGAGTTTAAAGAGAAACAGGAGGTCAGCGCGATTAATAATCAATCAATAAATCAATCAATTAATCAGTCAGTCAATCAATCATTTATTTATCGTGCCCAGGAACAACCGTGAGGTCTAGGTGCTGGCGCACGTATACATAGAAAAAGAAATACAGCAGGGGAGTGTCAGTGAAAAAAAAAAAAAAACAATGAATAAAAAATAACAATCTTGAAAAGAAAAGTGTACATACATGTAACCGAAGGCGCAAAATGCACACATAATGAAAAGGAGAAGGGAAGCTGAACCATATGTGAAAATAAGACACAACAACGGAAAGCTCAGAGCAGAACAAAGACTATAATAAAGACTAAAGACTAAAATAATAATAATAATAATAATAATAATAATAATAATAATAATAATAATAATAATAATAATAATAATAATAATAATAATAATAATAATAATAATAATAATAATAATAATAATAATAATAAATTGTTTATTTAACGTACCCAGGAACAACCCCAAGGTCTGAGTACTGCGCACGGGTAAAAAAGAATTTACAAACAAATACGAAGACAGGAAAAAAGTTGAATAGGAAATGAAATAGAAAACAACAATTATTAAAAGGAACAGTTTACGATCAACAAAATCCAAGGTGAATTCACAAAGTAATAACGGCGAAAAGCAGGAGCAGTGCGTGAGACTCAATAAAAATAACTTATTCAGCCAATCCAGACATTAGATTAGGTGCTCGTGAAAACCCACGGGATTTTGATAGTGGCGCACAGGTAATCTAACGAAAAGATACTATACAGCTTAAAAAAAAGGATACACAGGCAAAAGGAAAATATGCATGCCCAAAAAAGTCATTTGGGCATAGTATTCACACAACAAAGGGCATGGAAAGTTGCTCAAACAAGGTTTTATCTATCGACAAAGACAAGGTAAACCGAAAATGAATTGAAGATTGGTGAGCAAGTAGAATGAGAAAAAAACAAAACAAAAACAAGTACAGCTAAAGATACAAACGTAAGGTAAAGGGAATAAAGAAAGAGGAAACTATTCAAGTAGAATACACGTAAATGCAATGCACCAAGAACATTGAATATGCGAGACAAAAAGAAAAATGCCGCTGAAACATTAGACATATCGCCAGGCAAGCTGAAAAAGTACTAAATCACACAGAGAAAGAGAGCACATCTAACTCACTCACTCACTCACTCACTCACTCACTCACTCACTCAATCAATCAATCAATCACTCAATCAATCAATCAATCAATCAATCAATCAATCAATCAATCAACCAATCAATCAATCAATCAATCAACCAATCAATCAATCAATCAATCAACCAATCAATCAATCAATCAATCAATCAATCAATCAATCAAATGTGTATTATAGTGCCCAGGAACAGCTATGGAGCCTTCGTACTGATGCACTTAAAATGTAATACGCAAGACAAAATATACAGAGAAGACATATCTGGTAAACAAAATGCGAGATGGAGAAACAAATCGGTAAACAGAAAACGAGGAGGTGGGCATAAAAGGGAGTCAATCATACAACATGATTATGTTCATTTATACAAAACACAGGAAACGAACTATGACATATGTCAATACAGGGAGAATACTTATTGCATGTTTTTTGGAGTCGAGCCACATAGGACAACAAGGCCGGGCAGAAAATGTGGAATGTTGCCTGGTATACTTCTGCGGCGCGGAAAATTGCACACGATTAAGAAGCTTTAGGCAATGTACAATGCCATGGACCACCTTATAGAGAAAAAAAAATGCCTCACTTAATACGTCTTGATTTTAGATGTGTGAATTGAGGTATATTTGAGAAGGCTCGACTATGGTCGCCAGAACAGTAAAAACGGTGCTTGAAAATAGATGTATGTTTATTTTGGACGCTTTCAATCAAGTCAGAATTAAATTTACACGTTCAACCCCAAACTACCGAGGCATACTCTAGTAATGGAAGGCATATAGTAGAATATAATTTCAGAAAGGCAACAGGGGAGCGGAAGTGATGCGATATACGACAAACAATACAATACCAAGAGCGCGAAGGGGACGTTGTTTGTCATATTTAGCGCGTGAAGAGCAGCTTAACGTTTTGTCGAAATACAGGCCAAGATCTTTCATTTGATCAACCCTGGGCAGTAGAGCATCCCGATTATGTGTATGGAAATTGTACATGGTGCGTTTTCCGGTTATAACTTAATATCACAGTTTTTGAAGCATTTAAGGGTAGCTTATTGTTTCTGCACCAGCTTGAGAGAGAAAAAGTGTCTTTCTGGAGGTCAATGCAAGCTTGAACACTGTTAACATTTTCAGATAGCTTTAGGTCGTCAGCGTATAGAAGGAATGAAGAGTGTCGAACCACTGACGAAATGTCATTTATGTACAGTAGGAAGAGAAAAGGGCCAAAAACAGATCCTTGAGGAGCTCCGCTAGGGACCTCATAGCTAATAGAACTCTGTCTATCAATGCCAACGTAGCACGCGATCATTTTCATTAGGTAATTTGGTACCAGGGCAGTGATGGAAGAAGATATGTCCATTTGTGTGAGCTTTGTAACAAGGAGATCTTGGTAAACTACTTGAAACGCTCTACTTAGGTCAAAGTAAGGTGCGCCTAATTTGCCCGTATAATGTACCACACGGGAATAATGGGTCATAGTTGCGACCAAGTTCATTGTTGTGGAGCGCCCCGCTACAAAGCCATGCTATTCGTCTATTAAAATATTCTTAGAACTAACAGAAACCAGGGAATACAATACATATTCAAACACTTCTGACGCAGAGCAGAGGATAGACATAGGCCGGTAGTTAGTAACTGCACTTCTAGCACCCGATTTGTGTACGGGCACTACCCGTGCTACCTTCCAAGCACTAGGATACGTACTAGACTTTAGGGAACTCTTGAAGATGCGTGTGAGAACAGGAATAAGTATGCTTCCGTACGTCTTAATCAGTGTGTGAGGGATGTCATCAGCGCCACAAGAAAGGGAAGGCTTGATGCGCTTCATAAACTTCAAGACAGTGTCTTCATTGAGTGACAGCGTACACACCATACCAGACTGAGATGGCAGATTACTTGAGGTAGAAGCGTGTTTTACACCAAATAAAGAACCGAAATGTTCTGCAAAGGCATATCAGCAGTGTTCGAGACAACATCGCCCTTTTCATAAACAAGACATACATCATCGGCGCTCTTTTTAGAAGAATGAGAGCACACGTAGCTCCAGAAATATTTTGAGTTACGTGTCATGCTAGCTTCAACACGTTCAGTGTGGTTGTAGTGATCGTTGTTGTAATAAAATTTGCAAGGACAACGACAGCGCCTAAATTCAGGTTTCCACTTATCTATGCCTGTTTGCCGCACTTTTCTGTGTGCACGGTCGTTCAGCTTTATTGTCGTTCTTAGTTCTTTAGAAAACCAATGAGGGAACTTTGACTTTTTGAGCTTTTTTTATAATAATAATAATAATAATAATAATAATAATAATAATAATAATAATAATAATAATAATAATAATAATAATAATAATAATAATAATAATAATAATAATAATAATAATAATAATAATAATAATAATAACAACTACAATAATACTACAAAGTTGAGCTGCATTAGTAAGTTATGCTTCTTCAATATGTACTACATGGTTTCAAGAAACCCTCACGCTTGCCGGTCACGAACCACAGTCTGCCCAGCTATCACATTTTCTGAATGGCCGACGTTGTTCCTGTATTCTAAAAGAAACGCTGCCTGTTGTGCCTTGTTGCTCAGAATAATTGATGTGATTATCTTAATTGAATTATTTATCAGTATATTATGCGCCCCTTGCATGCCAAAACTGTTCGAAAGATGAACGATAATCCAAGCCAAGCCTGTCTCGAAGCGCACAGACGAACGTACTGCTGTACCCTTGTTAAACGGTAACTTTCACGCAACATGCACCTCGTTTAGTCCAAGAGCGTAGATAAATATTAGTTGTCTTTTTTTTTTTTGTCATGCCGGATGACTTTTCGACACATCTACATACCTTCATGGGCCTACCTAATGTACCAACCACTAGTTCTGCTTCTTCTTGCAACACGGTCACTAGTAGCCGCAGTTTACATAGTTATAATATATATATATATATATATATATATATATATATATATATATATATTTTTTTTTTTTCTTCGTCCACCGTAGGTGCGGCAGCGTTCCTTTAAAAGTGCAGTACTGGCTTTGCGGTCGCACACCAAAGGTCAGGAAAAAGAGCGTGTGCTCTCTTCTCAGTACCGGATGTACTTGATTTATGAATGAGGTAGCAGTAGGAATTTGACTACCTAACATCTGTGGCGATGTAGGCAGACAGGTCATGAAAATTGGGAGTCAGCCATTCCTGCAGGTCACTTTGTTTTCTTCCTTCTTTTCATTTCTTTTGTTCTTTTTCCCACCGTGTAGAACACAACGTGTAACACTTGTCGACTACGTATCTCCTTGAGCAAAAAAATAAAAAATAAAAAAAATTGCTGGCTTTTATTTAATGAGCTAACACAGCGAAGTCAATGACTGCTATTTTAACTCATCAGGGAAGAAAAATGAAAGGCATAGTTTAGGAAGGTATTAAGACAGGGTAATAAATAATTTAAACTAATTAAACTGCTTAACTAATTGAGACACGAATAATTAAAATAATTACACTAATATGGCAAATCTGTGCATGGGCTGTGTCTCCTCCGCGCTCCACTACTGCACCTAACATGTTGTGCAGCTGAGAACTCGTACGCTCTCGTATACAGAGGACGGTACATTAATTCAAAGCCCACTTAAGACTCTTTAGTGCTACTTGGAAATTTCGCATAAAAATTTTCGGACTATTCGGCTCACGGGAGCTACAAACCAGCATGTTTTTAAAATGTCTTTGTGCTTGGCACCGGAACACTTGAAAATAATCAGATTGCTGTGATACGAAGGTCTATTCGTCATTGTGTCGCTTTAATATTCGCTGTAGCTGGGAGGTACTGCCCTATTGAGAAACGCAGTGAAATTTCAAGCCAGCATCGTCCATGCTTTCGCTCTTGCAGCATTGAACAAAGATGATTAATTCAATAAACAAATACATTAATTAATTAATTGAGTTTGCACATGAATATACCACCAGCTGTGGTGTTGAGGAAATTCATGTTGAAGACATGTGGCATTGTCACCATGCATTTCTGTTTTATAAACACGAAGAGAGAGAGAGAGAGAGAGCAAGGAGAGGAAAGGCAGGGAGGTCAACCAGACGAGCCTCCGGTTTGCTACCCTACACTAGGGGTAAGGGAAATGGGGAATAGAAAGAGGAAAAGAGGGAGAGAGTGAGTACTGAGTACACGTGGGACGATGCACAGGGACACTATAAGCGGTCTCTTAAACCGGTGCACTTCAAGTGTGCGTACTAGTGCCCGAATCGCTTTTTGTGCCAGTGACGGGTGTAGCAATGGTCCGAGTATCTTTGACTCAAAGAACGGTTTCGAGTCCAGTCGGTTTAATGTTTTCCTGAGAGAGAGGCGTTGGACGTCGTAGCGAGGACAGGTACACAATAGGTGCTCGATGGTGTCCTCGCACCTACAGGAGTTGCACATCGGGCTCTCGGTCATTCCCATACGGAATGAGTAAGCGTTCGTGAACGCCACTCCCAGCCACAAGCGGCACAGCAAGGTTGTTTCGCTGCGGGAAAGGTTATTTGGCAGTTGTAGCCGTAGCAAGGGGTCCAACTTATGCAATCGGCAATTGAAGGCACTTGAACTCCAAAAAGCTTCCGACTTTTTGCGTGCAAGCTTGCGAAGTTCCCTGGCAGTGTCCGTCCTCGCTAAAGGTATTGTACGCGTCTGGGTGTCTTCGTGGGCAGACCGGGCAGCCCTGTCAGCAGTGTCGTTGCCGATGATGCCACAGTGTGCAGGAATCCACTGGAAGACTATGCTTTGCCCTGTTTCCAGAGCATGGTGATGTACTTCCCTGATGTCGGATATGATCTGCTCGTAAGTTCTGTGATGTAAGGCAGACTTGATACTGTGAAGACCTGCCTTATAGTCACAAAATATGACCCATTACTGTGCCGGCTCTTCGGTGACGTAGGTCACAGCTGCATGGAGAGCTGCAAGTTCTGCCGACGTAGATGTAGTCATATGTGACGATTTGAATTTAACTGTAACCTGCTTGGCTGGAACGACCAATGCGGCAGTTGAGCTGGTAGGTGAGGTCGAACCGTCGGTATATATATGTATGCAGTCATGATATGTCTGATGCAGTATAATAGGAGCATCAGTTGCTTCAGAGCCGGCTATAAACATGAAGACATGTACCTTGCTTACGGAATATTACACTGCCCTCATTTTCGTACAGAGCGAATCGCACAAATACCTTCTTTTCATCTATCAGCTGTGTCCCATTTTTACACGGGGTCGCCATATTCGTCGAGTTTCCTCCACTTCGCCCTATCAGTCACCCGCTCCCTGTTCAGCGTATTGTGATATTCTCCGATATTATGTGGTCCCTTCTTCATACTGGCCGATTAAGTTTCCCCCAAGTCAGTTGTCGCTCACTTCTTGTCGATATAGCTCGCGTCTCTGCTCATCAGGCCATTTCGGATTTCCCTCTTGAACCTTCGCTGCGATGTCCGCGACATGACCGCTTCTCGGATGTCGGCACGCCGAACGCTAAGTTTCCTTGTCACTCTATACAGGTTCATCTCGGTATCCTTATTTCGGTGGCCGTTTACCTCGCCTGAACTTTAGGATTACTTATTAGAGGTGCTAATAGTGGTGGCGTGGAGCAGAGGCAGAACACCCGGCTTCTAATCTGAAGGTCGTAAGTTCGAATCCTCCTCCAGTCCACTCCATGCCTGAAAATTCAACAAAGCCTCAACAAAGTCACTCCCTCAGCAGAACAGGAAATAGCCTCCCTGGTGCAGTATTCGGCCACTACCTCCCTTATGACTACTACAATTAACCCATGGCCCTCAGTCCCCAGCGGCTACGGAGCACTTGACCAAGGTGGCGCTCAGACCTGGGACGCGGCGGAGGGTGCTAAGAATCTCTGGGTCTGGACAGGCCGCCACTGGAAACTTAACATAGCAACGTTCAACACACGCACCCTATCGAGTGAGGCTAGTTTAGCAGGGCTATTTGAGGAATTATCAGGAATTGGCAGGGATATTATTGGCCTTAGTGAGGTTAGAAGAACTGGTGAGGCTTATACAGTGCTGACCAACGGCCACGTCCTCTGCTGCAGATGTCTTCCAGATAAGAAAGAATTTGGAGTAGGATTTCTAATCCATAAGGACATAGCGGGCAACATTGATGAATTCGACAGCGTTAATGAGAGGTTATCAGTCGTTGTAATAAAGCTGAATAGGAGGTATAGCATGAAGGTAGTACAAGCCTACGCCCCAACCTCGAGTCACGACGATGAAGAAATAGAACAGTTTTATGAAGATGTTGAATTAGCAATGAGAAAGGGGGTGCAAGCTCAGTATACTGTAGTCATGGACGACTTCAATGCAAAAGTGGGGGAAAAACAGGCTGGTGAACAAGCAATTGGCAACTACAGCATCGATTCTAAGAACACTAGAGGAGAGACGTTGGTAGAATTCGCGGAAAGGAATAGGCTCCGAATAATGAATACCTTCTTCAGAAAGCGCAGCAACAGGAAGTGGACCTGGAAATGCCCTAATGGAGAAACAAGGAATGAAATAGATTTCATACTCTCTGCCGATCCCAGCATAGTGCAAGATGTAGAAGTGTTAGGTAGGGTAAAGTGCAGTGACCATAAGTTAGTGAGGTCTAGGATTTCTCTCAATTTGAAGGGAGAAAGAATAAAACTGGGCAAGAAGAACTAGGCCAACGTAGACGCTGTAAGGGTAAAAGCAGACCAATTCGGGCTGGTACTCGCAAGCAAATGTGCAGCTTTAGGACAGGAAGATGAAGACAACATAAAGGTAATGAATGAAACCGTAACTAGGATGATCTCAGAAGCAGCAATTGAAATGGGAGGTAAGGCACCAAGGCAAGCAGTAGGTAAGCTCTCCCAAGTAACAAATGAAGTAATAAAGAAACGACAAAACATGAGAGTGTCAAACTCGAGAGATAAGATAGATTTCGCTGAACTGTGAAAACTGATAACCGGAAGAAAGTAAGGGATATTCGAAATTATAACGTGGAAAAGATTGAGGAAGCAGTAAAATATGGACACCGCATGAAATCAGTGAGAAGAAAACTTTGCATAGGACAAGGCAATAAGTATGCACTGAAAGATAAGCAGGATAATATCGCAAGCAATTTCGATGACATAGTAAAAGCAGCGGAAGAATTCTATACCGACCTTTACAGTACTCAGAGCAGCCACCTCACCTTCATTCGAAGTAGTGATGAACAAGATCCAGAGGCGCCTTCTATAACTAGCAATGAAGTTGGAAGGACCTTGCAAGACATGACCAGGGGAAAAGCTGCTGGAGAAGATAGAATAACAGTCGATTTAATCACAGATAGAGGATATATTATACTTGAAAAGCTTGCGGCCCTTAATACGCAATGCCTCACGACTTCAAGTGTACCAGAGAGATGGAAGAACGCCAACATTTTGCTAATCCATAAGAAGGGAGACGTTGAAGAATTGAAGAATTATAGACCTTTTTATATGTCTTTTTATAGCTTGCTTTCAGTATTGTATAAAATATTCACCAAGATAGTTTTCAATTGAATCACAGCAACACTTGACTTCAGCCAACCAAGAGAGCAGGCTGGCTTCAGGAAGGGATATTCTACGATAGATAATATCCATGTCATCAATCAGGTAATCGAGAAATCTGCGGAGTACAAATAACCTCTCTATATGGCTTTCATAGATTATGAAGAGGCATTTGATTCTGTAGAGATACCAGCAGTCATAGAGGCATTGCGTAATCAAGGAGTACAGGAGGCATACGTGAATATCTTGGCAAATATCTACACGGATTCCACAGCTACCTTGGTTCTCCACAAGAAAAGTAGAAAGATACCTACCAAGAAAGGGGTCAGGCAAGGAGACACAATCTCTCCAATGCCATTGACTGCATGCTTAGAAGAAGTATTCAAGTTTTTAGACTGGGAATTAAGGCTTAGGAGTGAGGATCAACGGCGAATATCTCAGCAACCTTCGCTTTGCAGATGACCTTGTCCTATTCCGCAACAGTGGAGACCAATTACAACAGATGGTTGAGGACCTTAACTAAGAAAGTGTAAGAGTGGGGTTGAAGATGAATATGCAGAAGACAAAGATAATGCAGGATCGCCAGTCAGCCTCTAGAGTCTGTAAAGGAGTACGTTTATCTAGGTCAACTACTCACAGGAGACCCTGATCATGAGAAAGAAATTTACAGAAGAATAAAATAGGGTTGGATTGCATACGGCGGGCATTACCAAATCCTGACTGGGAGCTTACCACTGTCGTTGAAAAGAAATGTGTACAATCATTGCATTCTACCGGTGCCAACATATGGGGCAGAAACTTGGAGGTTAACAAAGAAGATCGAGCACAAGTTAAGGACCGCACAAAGAGCGATGGAATGGAAAATGTTAGGCCTAACGTTAAGATACAGGAAGAGAGTGGTGTGGATAAGAGAGCAAACGGGGATAGCCGATATTCTTGTTGACATTAAGAGGGGAAAATGTAGCTGGGCAGGCCACGTAGTGCGTAGTATGGATAACCAGTCGACTATTAGAGTTACAGAATGGATACCAAGAGAAGGGACGCGCAGTCGAGGAAGGCAGAAAACGAAGTGTGGGGATGAAGTTGGGAAATTTGCAGGTGCAAGTTGGAATCACCTAGCGCAAGACAGGGGTATTTGGAGATCGTTGGGAGAGGCCTTCGTCCTAGAGTGGACATCAATATAGGCTGATGATGGTGTATATGATGATGATGATTAGATGTGCACATGTTCGGTGTAGACTTGAGGGGCCGATTATAGCCTAAGAATTCCTTTCGCTCGATTCTATTCCTTTCCCACCATCTACCGTTCATGACCGATAGATCTATGGTAATAGCGCCGGCGGGGCGCCGTTAGGACCACTGATGAAGTTCGAAAATGAAATGAATTAGATTAGAATCGTTTCGTTATCCCAGCCCTGATCAAACTACTGTAAAAAAAGAAAAATAAGCACCTTCGTTTTTGCGACTTCGCTGACATGACGTGCTTGCGTTGTATAGAATTCGTGAAGCACTTTTCCAAATCTTGCAACCCAGACGGATTACGCTCATCGCTTCTCTATTCGCGCAGTTATCTTTAATCCCCATTGAGCCGGTGTGCACTTGAACTGAACTGCTCTTTCTATGCTGTGTCATCCAACTTAACGTATTTGCAAAAGTGACTTAGCTTGTTGCGAGCTATTTTGTTTTACGTCTCTACTGACCCATAAGCTCATTTGCTTATGGGCCACTTTTGCAACCATCGCAGTTTACAGCTAGTCGATATTTGCGTATCCAGACTTTCCGAACGTTTGGAAGAAGTTGAACTCATAGAAGCAGCCATTTTCGAAGGGCCTCGTCGTGAGGTAAACTCAGACGTCAAGATAGGAACAACTACGCACCACTCACCTCGCCAGCATTTATGTGCACTGTTGACAAAAAAAAAAATAATAATGGTGGTTCGCGACATTGGCTTGAATGAAGAAAAAAGAAATCATCGTGTTAACGTGCCAAAACAACAATCTCATTATGAAGCATGCCGTGGTGATGGGGTCCGGATTAATTTTGGCCACCTGGTGTTGTTTAACGTGCACGCAATGCACAGTACACGAACGTTGTTGCATTCCGCCTCATTGGAACGCGGCCGCCGCGTCCAGGATAGAACCCGCGGCCTCGAACTCAGCAGCCCAACGCCTTAGCCACTGGGCTACCGCGGCGGGCTCGAATGAAGAAGTCTAAAGTTATCAACAAGTGACGGCACTGTGCAGACAATGTAGCAACGTTTGACGTGTGTTGACACTACTGTATACTTCAACGGATACGTTTACAACTGGTAAGAGTGTACCAAGGGCGGATTTATGAGTCAGTCTAAAAGGGAGGGGAGGGCGTCTTTGTTTGTTTGCTTGCTTGCTTGCTTGCTTGCTTGCTTGCTTGTTTACTGACACCGCGCGAAGTCTTCGACCCCACCGATTGACTAAACTGGTGACAGCCGGACTAATGCGCTGTTACTTCTTGTTTATAAGGCTACGTGTTACTGTGCGTGTACGAGCGAGAGAATAAAAAAAAAAAAATATCCGTGCATTAGCACACCTGTGCAACGCTAAGGTATTATATTTATTGTCTCGTACAAATGTGCGTGCTATTTGGCGTGCTTGTTTTATAGTCTGTCTACATTTAGACAGACGTTGGCACCCGCAGGCGGCGCCGGCTACTGCTCTTCTTTTTATTTGATAGATGTGCGCAGTCGACGACACACAAAGTTCCTTGGTGGGCCGCTACCGCAGGCAGTGTTGGTCTTTTTTTTAAATATTATCATTATATATAGGCGCTACGAGGCCGAGTAAGCGCACAAATGTTTTCATATTGAATTCATCTGTTAGATAAACAGTTTCATAACGACTTACCGCTGAACGACCGAAGCGATTGTGTTAAATAAATAAATAAATAAATAAATAAATAAATAAATAAATAAATAAATAAATAAATAAATAAATAAATAAATAAATAAATAAATAAATAAATAAATAAATAAATAAATAAATAAATAAGCTGAGCGAAGGTGAAAAGCTATGTTCCTATGAATATGAATGGACACATGATACGTTGGGGGGATGGGTGGGGGCATCCCATCCCATTCTACAAATGCATAATGGGAAGAGAGAGAGAGACAAAAAATAGACAACATGGAATGTCTGTAGGACAAAGAATAGTGAAAGGTGTATCAGTTATTGTGTGCGATAGTTTATGGAAATAAGATGTGATCAGACGTTCTGAGTAGATTTGAATGAAGGATGTCATACACCGTCGCGTGCCCCACAGCCAAGGAAGTGGCTTTATAAGCAACTCTCTCTTGATATGTGTAAATGTGTGACATCTTCGCGGTCTCTGTGGACTAGCCGAACAGCGTCTTTGTGCTAATGCTGCGATTCTAGTAGATATTCAAGCCTCGATGTTGGAGGTCTTCTTCTGTTAGACGTACGTCTTCTGTTATTGAAGATTAAATTACTCTTGGGAGCTGTTTTTTAGAGGTTTGTGGTTGGACGTTAAATGTTGTATAACGGTATAATGTTTTTTTTTTTTTGTATTGTAGGCATCTGCCAAAATTGCAGCTAACTCAGCCTTAAGCAAGATTGATAGATGGATGGCTTGAGATGGCAAGGCTTGATGTAATTAGAAGTGGAATTTAATAACTTATACTGCTCATCTTTCTACACTTACGTCGTTTTTTTAAGTTTGAGAATTTCTGGCATTGCCTGCAGTGTCGTGTCAGAATATATATATTTTTTAGCTGTCTTCTTTCTGTGGTTTAAATACACTTCGTTAAATGTTCATCAAAATATTCCGTGAACGTCTTGCACTTACACATTTTACGTTGTATCAGGTTTAGCAGGAATCTCCCATGTCCGGCTGCTGATTGTGCCAGAAAGTGTCTTGATAGAAAATGGTCTTAACACTTAAAGGTGTTAACTTTTCTTACTTTGAGTGTCCCACAAGTCATTCCATTTTTTGTGAATTAATTCCACAAATATTGTTTGTCGAAATTCCTTGATAATGGTAAATCGATTTTTCGTGCGCCCTCCTTGATGCTTCTTTCGCATCTTTAATGCCCTTTGATTTCACCGTGTCCTTTGACGTCTATAAGGATGACATTAATAGTTTTGGTGCTTCGAGCATCGCGATTTTAATGTAAATGACTACAGCAATAAAATCATTTTGATTTCTGACTGTTGTTAGTAAGCTTAAATTATCTGTGTGAATCGCTATATTTCGTGATTTTACGTTTCTAGCAAACTGCTTGTTCTTCTAATTGGCACTATTTTGTCTTCAAAGTTAGGAGCTCTTATTGTTATTACTATTACTTTGGCAGTTTGTACGTTTTCTCTACTATATATATATATATATATATATATATATATATATATATATATATATATGTTTTTCTTTAAAAGGTACAAATGACTTGGCGCGGTGTCTCAGTGGCTATTTTGTTTTGCTGCTGAGCACGGGGTCACTGGTTCAGTTACCGGCGGAGCGCATTCGATGAGGAAAAAAAAAAAAAAAGACAAAGCTAAACAAAACAAAACAAAAAAATGGCTGAAGTTTAACTCTTGTAAACCTAGTTATCACGAGCGAAAGGTCTGTTTGGCTTGGTTTTGCTAATCTGGCCTCCCTTTGCTCCGGTGTTTCAGCAGCCAACTTTGTCTTTGCTTGATATTTCGCAGCCTGTCGTCTGTACCTACAAGCCTGACTGGATGATAGGAGCCAGCCTGTCGCTTGCGCTGAAGCGCACGCACAGACGGCCCAGCCGGGGCGCCATCCATGGTGAGACGGATCGACCAAGCGTCGGCGAAGCAGTGGTTAAACCCTCGCCTAGTCACGTGGTACCGCAGCGGCGAGGCTCCGAGCGAGCGCAGCTGTGACGCCTCTCCGCAGCGCATCACGTGACGTGACGTCACACCTGCCACATTTGCACTCAGGTGGCACAAGGTCACTGTGGCGCAATGAACGACCTTGCGAGACATGGCGTAGTATAGCTTTCGCACTAAAAGAACTCGTATATTGTACTTTGGGTGCACGTTAAACAACCTCGGGTGGTCGAAATTGATCTGGAGCAGTCCTCAACTGCGGCGTGCCTCAGAGCCCACTGCGGAATTTAGGGGCGTTAACCCCCCTTCTCCCCCCGCTTCAATTTACGCGCTACAAATGCTGACCGTGTGCATCCTTTAGAGCAAGAGCCATCCCAACGAATGTTTTATTCCGCGTCTGTTGGTGCATCTTGATAAACAGTGTAGTGTATTCATGCTGGGTGATTATACTTTGTATTCGGTTTCGGTGGTATGTTTTGACCGCTTATATAATATAAAGTGATAGCCTGTGTTTTTAACATCTTTTACCTGCACTTTATCTTTTGTGCTTCAATGCATAAAACGTCGTTATTTAAAGAAAGTAACTGGAACGCCAATGCATTTCTCCGCAAAGGTCGCGAATTAATATCTCGAAACTGGTGCCGTCCTTAGAATTCGTTCCAAGTGGATCCCCCTTGCGAACTCCACGGCTAGAATTTGTAAATTGCAATATGGGCCCTAGGGTTTTTAGTTAGAAACTTAATTAGTGAATTTTTTTTAATTAGTCGATTATGCATTTCGATTTCTTATGCGAGTAATGTCCGCCTCTTCGAGTAGACCAGCTCATGAACTAGAATAGTGCTATCTTCCACCGGCAACCTTTAAAAAAATTTTGAAAGTGCATGCTGAAGCACCCTGTATTGTTCTATCCCCCGTCTTTATAATTCCCTAAAATGTCCTTTAATCGATGCCCCAGTTTTTACGGGTGAAAGAGAGCTTTCTAACTGGGTTTTCTGTTATTTCGCTAACTGGTGTTTAGAATGATCGCTAAGCGATGCTGCCTGGTCAAATGTTACACCTAGTAGGTTGGTGTCTCAACGTCCTTAAAGTTTTTGTCCTGACAGTTTGTGGCGGTCTCGTTTTGTATATGTACGTATACCATTATTCAATGGAGCAATGACCCCGAACAAAGTCCATTCACCGCTTCTATAGTCACGGTGCCTTTTGCCCCGTGCCAGTGTTATCCATGCATCTATGCCTTTTCAGAACGCTTTCTGTGCATTTTCAGAAAACACATGAGTGGCGCAACTATAAGGAAGGCTGCCGGGATACACGGTCTCTCCGCTGAGGTGCCAGCCCAGCTCTGCCGGAAATTAAATAAAGGACAGGGCGGTCATAATGTACGTATAACCATTATTCAATGCGACCCCGATCGCATTTCAGCCGCTTCTTTCTATACACGGGGCCTGCCCCGGGCGTGTTACCGTGCAGTGTGTATCCATGCATCTATTTTTCAGAACGCTTTTCACAGATGAGGGCCAGCGCTAATTGGTAACTTTATTCAGCGGATACTGAACGTTTTTTTTGCACAATGTTAAAACTTTCAAAACAAACAAACAAATATGACTATTTGTTTTCAAAGAAAAGTAGGTGAATACGGAAGTTTGCTCCTTGAAATACACTTTACGACGCCTGGTGTTATAATTCCAGCGTGTCAGTATTAAGGTACACAGCGAATCAAATGTGTACACCTTTTTTGACCTAAGTTAACTTCCAGATTTTCGAAGAAAGTTGTTGGTAGAACCAGAAAAAATAAAGAGAAGCAAAAAAAAAAAAAAGGGGGGGGGGGGAAGCAAGTTTCCTGTTTGCTAAGCGCAATAGGCAGGAGACAGATATTTCTAGCTTAATATTTAAAAAAATAGTGCAGCTCAGATCGCGGAGCATATAAATTGCGCCAGACTGCACGGTAATTCCTCTGCTTGGGTTTTAACGAACAGCTGGCTGTTTCTACACACGGGAGTGACAAGAGCTTGCCGTCGCAGTAGTCCAGCGGCTATGGTTTTGTGCGGCTAAACTCGAGGTCGTGGGTTCGAATCCCCGCTGCGGCGGCCCCATATTGATGGTGGCAAAATGCAAAAACGCGCGTGTACTTAATGCACATTAAAGATCCCCAGGTGACCTAAAATTAGGCCGGAGTTTCTCACTATGGCGTGCCTCATAAGCATATCGTGATTTTTAATTTAAGGTCAGTGCTCCGAAGGAACATCCGCGCTGAAGGACTTACTCGCCTTACTAAGGTTCCTGCGGTCTACGGGCCTTCACGATAGACTTAAAGAACGCCGCCTCTTACCGCTCTATAGTGAACGCGGTTTGTTCGTGCTCGTCTATCTCTCTCTTTTTATCCTCCTACTCCTTCCCCCCGTGCAGGGTAGCCAACCGGAACTACCTCATGTTAACCTCTCTGCCCTTTGATGCATCCTTTCTCACTCTAAATTAAAAATTAAATTATGAGGTTTTACGTGCTAAAATTACGATATAATTATGAGGCACGCCGTAGTGGGGGACTGTGAGTTAATTTTGACCCCATGGGGTTCTTTATGGTGCACCCGATCCACGGTACACGGGCGTTTTTAAATTTCACCCCCATTGAAAT